>NC_139524.1:5681557-5691557 GCF_947247035.1 Vipera ursinii | reverse complement strand
CCCCTCCAAACTGCCATTTCTGAAGGGAGATACCAAAAGAGTCCCTTTAAACAGAGACCATCTCCATGCGATGGAGAAGTCATGATTTGTATTGTCTTCTCTATGCAGATGCTTGCGCCATGTGCAATAAGTCAGGAATCAGGACATAGTTCAAAAGTACTACAAGTTTATTTCACGTTACTTACACACAAGAAAGGGGACACAGTGACTCAGCAGTTAAAGATGCTGAGTTTGTCCGCTGGAGACTTGACAGCCTGGGTTTGAGATCGGAGCACCGCACAATGGGGTGAGCTCCTGTTCTGGCTCCATCTAGCAGTTCAAAAGCATGCAAGTTCAAGTAGATAAATAAGTACCACTTTGGTGGGAAGGTAACAGTGTTCTGTGCACCTTGGCATATAGTCATGTTGGCCACATGACCAAGGAAATTGTCTTTGGACGATCCTGGCTCCTTCAGCCAAGAAACGGAGATGAGCGCCATGCCTTAAAGTCAGACACAACCAACAAGGAAATCTTTACCTTTATTTTTTATACACAGGAATCTGAACTACTAACAGTCAAGGCAAATTTGCACCAGATACAGTAAGAGTTAATGAACTCAGATCCCTTACAGGAAAACAGAGACTCCAACTGATGGTGCATTTTACCCTGCCCTCAAGCTCAGCTTGTTCTTCTCCTATGTCTTGCCAAGAATTATTATCTCTATTCTCTACTAAATATCCTGGTCATTTGTTTTATCTTAAGTTGTTACTATCCGATGAATTTGATTTTACTTCCTTGACTACATCTAAATACTATTCTACACTTTGTACTGTACACTGTGTTAGCTCTTCTGGTCCTTAGATATGTTAAAATAATTTCTTAATCCTAATTAATTGTGATTTTCTTGTTTTATTTCCTGGTCAATGACCCAATAAAAACTAATTGATTGACTGAAAAAAATTACTAATGATAAAGTTTGGGGCTTGAATCCAAAAACTTGGTTGATTGATTGATTGATTGATTGATTTAAAAATACTGATATAAAGTTTTTGGGTTGAATCCATTGGGATCCTGGAAGTTTACTGTGCTACTATTGAACAATGGACACACAATAGGAGTGGAGAGAGGCATTTTTCTGAATACTTTCACAGATATCATGTTTGCAGGAAGGTGTCAAAAAGGGATATTAAAAAAGTATTTTCAGAAATGATGTTCCGCATGAAGCTTCATATGATAACTACCACTATTCAGTTTAATGACTGATTTTTGCACTGAAGACAAGAGATCTCTAATCTCAAAACAGCCAATAGAGGGAGTCCATAATCATAAAGAACATCAAGGAGTTAAAAAATGTATTTATATTTCATGCAATGTTTAGACATGAAACCAAAGCTTTGATTGTCCTGGTAATGTAGAAAGATGAAGCGGCTCATGGGTAAATTCCACCAGTTCTGTGTTTTTAATTTTCTCCTCCTGATCATTCCTAAAAAATCCATGTGCCAAATCAGCTGCTCCCATTTCTTCCTCAATTTATTCTAACTATTGAAACCACCTGTCAACCCATTTCAAAAATGTCCATTCTCAGGTAGTATCCTGATGTTTTTCATAAAAGCCTTGGCAGCTGCAGCGTACAGTATATTAGCACTCCCCAACAAGCCTTTCCACCACCGTCCTTAAGTCAATCAAAGTCTCCTCGGCACAAGAAATAAGCAAAGGCATAATAAAGTAGCTCAGGCTGGAATATGTGAGGCCTGGCATTAATATGAAGGTGAAGGAGAAATTAATATAGGCCCCAGTTTTTTAAGAGACATAGGTCATAAAAGTGCAGGTTTGGCTGGGACAACGTTTGGGAGCTGTTGGCTGAATATCCATGAAAATGCCAAGTTTGCACTCAAGTTTGTTTTTAAAGTAGAAAAGTGCAGCAAGCACAAAGGACTAAAGTGAAGCGTGACATGGGGAAGCAGCAGTGTCTGAAAAAACAGTCAGCCGATCGATGTGAGTTTTGGAGGTAGGGTAATAGGCCCACGTTTTAATAGAGATGAGATGCAGGAGATTTTACCTCTCAGAAATCGATGTACTTCAATGCAATGTGGCTCCTGTGGACAAATTGTGTGATAGGCCCAAGAGACGTGAACCCAAATTGTGTGTGTGCTTGTTTTAAATCAGTAGTTTGCAGAAGTCCCCCAGAAATATTAGGGGCTAGAGAGAGGGACTAGCCCCAAACTACCCAGCTGGGTTTGACACCTGAAGAAAAACTAGAACTCATAGTCTAATGGTCAGATAAGAGACAGCATAGCCCACAGCTAGATAGTGGGTGGGTCAAGAGCAAGGGTCTTCAAATGTGGCCCTTTTGTGACTTGTGGACTTCAACTCCCAGGCTGAGGAATTCTGGGAGTTGAAGTCCAGAAGTCATGAAAGGGCCATGTTTGAAGACCCCCTGGTCTAGCTTAATGAAAAGAATAGCAATAGCACTTATATACCACTTACATAGTGCTTTACAGCCCTCTCTAAGAGGTTTACCAAGTCAGCATCTTGTCCCCAACAATCTGGGTCCTGATTTTACCAACCTTGGAAGGATGGAAAGTTGAGTCAATCTCGAGACCTGTCAGGATCGAACTCCTGGCAGTCAGCAGAATTAGCCTGCAATACTGGATTCTCACCACTGCACCACCACGGCACAGAAGGACTAAGGGTGATATGATAGCAGTGTTCCAATATTTAAGGGGCTGCCACAAAGAAAAGGGGTCAGCCTATTCTCCAAAGTACCTGAAGGCAGGACAAGAAGCAATGGATGGAAACTAACCAAGGAGAGAACCAGCCTAGAACCAAGAAGAATTTTCCTGAAATGAATCAGTGGAACAGCTTGCCTTTAGAGATTGTAGGTGCTCCATGACTGGAGGTTTTTAAGAAGAGATTGGACAGCCCCTTGTCTGAAATGGTATAAGGCAGGGGTCCCCCACCCCTAATTCATGGACTGGCACCAGTCTGTGGCATGCCAGCAACTGGTTCACGCAAACAAGCAGAGCATGCAAAACCACACAGCATGTGGTACGTGAAAGAAAGAAAAAAAACCTTTCTCCATGTAACCAATCCTTGGTGCCCAAAAGGTTGGAAGCCACTGTATAGGGTGTACTTCTTGAGCGGGGTGGGACTAGAAGACCTCTAAGGTCCCTTCCAACTTTGTTGTTTTGCTAGCTTTAAATCAGTAGTTTGCAGAAACCCTCCAGAAATACCACAGTAACTATCCTGTGGGTATTCGGTCCATGAGCAAACCCTCTCCCTTTTCATGAAATACAGCATGCACATGTCTAGAATGCTAAGACAGGAGATAAGTTTTAAATCTCCCCCCTTCCCCATCATTCAAAGGCTTGCCAAATAGCTCTGTGGGAATGCTGCCAACTCCTTCTGTATTTCTGCAAAAGTCACTTGGAATATTTCCGAACATAGCAGTGCACGTTTGCCAAGTTATGTGCATTAAAAAAAAATCTTTTGATCTTTCAGACTCATAAATATGTAATAAAGTACATGATTGCTCTACTGATCTGTCCTCCATCAATCTTGCATCTCCCTTTTATTGATTCGTCAAAATAAGATACGACCAAGGTACAAAAGAGTTAAAGGAGCTATTTATTTTAATGTTTCCTTGGAGGGACCACATGTTATTCTGAGTACAAATTATCTATATAATATTTCATGAATGATGTTGAAGCATTAAAACTCACCTCTGCCCTTCACGTTAACACAACACACTGGCAAAAGTCCATTTCTGCTTTACTTTCTTGTCTCTTATTGGGAATACATAAGGGGTGGGGGGGTGTGCCATCGTCCCTTGCTATACATACATTTTGGTTGGAAAGTGAAACAAATAACATCAAGTAAACCAGTAATTTCAATTTGGCTGGGGAAAATGTTCTGTAACGTTGGCTGCTGGCTTCCAGGGCTCTGTGCATCCGATTTAGCTGAAGAGATGAACCAGATGTAATAAAGCCAATATTTACCTTTATTGTCCAAAGCACCTGGGGCAGGACAAGAAGTAACGGATGGTAGTTCATTAAATTAAAATCCAACCTGGAACGAAGGAGAAATTTCCAGACTGTGAGAACAGTTCATCAGTGGAAAGAGTTTCCTTCAAACGTTGTGGGTGCTCCATTGCTGGAGATTTTCAAGAAGAGACTGGTCAGCCATTTGGCCAGAATGGTATCAGGTCTCCTGCTCAAGCAGGGTTGGACTAGAGGACCTCCAAGGACCCTTCCGACCCAATAATTCTATGATTCTATACAAAACATTCAGTGAAGTCTCTCCCAGTTTGTCGGCTTTTCATACTGTGTTCCTTTCTTTGTCGGCCATTTCTGCTCTTATGACCTAAAATGCCTCCTGAGATCATCAATGCTGAAACAGGATAATGTTTTATGGTCATTTGAACCTAATAATGTTGTTGTTGTTGATAGCTGCGAAGTCGTGTCTGACCCATCACGACCTCATGGACAACGTTCCTCCAGACCTTCCTGTCCTCTACCATCTTCTGGAGTCCATTGAAGCTCACGCCTACTGCTTCAGTGACTCTATCCAGCCACCTCATTTTCTGTCGTCCCCTTCTTCTCTTGCCCTCAATCTTTCCCAGCATGAGGCTCTTCTCCAGTGAGTCCCTCCTTCTCATTAGGTGGCCAAAGTATTTGAGTTTTAGCTTCAGGATCTGGCCTTCTAAAGAGCAGTCAGGGTTGATCTCCTCTAGGACTGACCGGTTTGAACGCCTTGCAGTCCAAGGGACTCACAGGAGTCTTCTCCAGCACCATAGTTCAAAGGCCTGAACCTAATAATGGAAACATCCTAAAAGATCATTCCAAGATCGTAAAAATCAGGTGTTAGGGATCCTGTTCCTTTGTCCTCAACTCACCTGGCCCACATGTTTTCCATATTTTTATTTAAACCTATTAACAATGGCCATTCAGATCCTATAGGTTTACAAGCACCCGTGGTGAAATCTTACCTGCATTATGTACATCTTCACTCTTTCCGTCCTTCCTTTGACTTCACTTTCTTTTTCAATGCCGTTCTTTTTGCTAATTCCATAGCCTTCCCCATGTTTGCCTGCTTCTCTTTAATCCTACTGGATCTGTAAAGATCTATGCTGTAGGGGGCAGATGTATACAGTGGCAGCATGTCAACAGATTTGCTGCATCAACAAATCATTAGAAGTTGCCAAATTATAAAGGAGAAATAGGAGGTGGTTATTTGGCATTGAATAATAGCATAACAGGGTTGGAGGGAACCTTGAAGGTCTTCTAGTCCAACCCCCTGCTCAAGCAGGAGATTCTATACCATTCCAACCAAATGGCTGTCCGGTCTCTTCTTAAAAGCCTCCAGTGATGGAGCACCCACAACTTCTAGTGGCAAGCTGTTCCACTGATTAATTGTTCTCAATGTTAGGAAATTTCTCCTTAATTCCAGGTTGCTTCTCTCCTGGATTAGTTTCCATCCATTGTTTCTTGTCTTTCCTTCTGGTACTTTGAAGGAAGAGGAGAGAAGGAAGAGGAGGAACATCCAATTTTCAGAAATGCTTTTTGTACATGAAAATTAATACGAAGGGTGGGAAGTGATTATACAGGTAGTCTTACAACAGTTTGTTTAGTAATCATTCAAAGTTACAACAGCACTGAAAAAAATGTGACTCGTGACCATTTTTCACAGTTATGACCTTTGCAGGGTGCCCGCGATCATGTGATCAAAATTCAAACGATTGGCAACTGGCATGTACTTATGACAGTTGCAGTGTCCTGGAGTCATATGACCCCCTTTGCAAATTTAAAATGGGGAAAACAGATTCACCTAACAATCAGGTTACTAACCTATCGACTGCAGTGATTCACTTAACAACTGGGGCAAGAAAAGTCATAAAAATGGGGCAAAACCCACTTAACAGATGTCTCGCTTAACAAGAGAATTTTTTGGGCTCAAGTGTGGTCATAAATCAAGGACTGCCTGTACTTTAAAGGAAGGGCAGAGAAAGAGGTTTACATTGCCTAAGAGGTGTTGTTGGCATTACTTTTACTCTTGTCTAAATCCGAGAAGAACTGCGACGTGCATGGGATTTAGTGTGAGTTCCAACAATCTCAAAGATGCCGAAAAAATACATCCAGAGCAGCCAAACTCAAGGCCCTTATTACCCACAGGGTAATAAGACCTCAAAGCAGATAAAGTGAAATTTAGTTGGTAAAAGAGGGGGAAATTATGCAAGCAATAAATGGGATGAGTTATATATATTGTTGGTAGTAAAATCTACATTTCACCTCACGAGGGAGAAATAGGAGAGATCGCTTAAGTGTTTGCCCTGTGATTCTTATTTTGCAAAGGAAGAAAGAGAGGAGATTTCACATTTCTCTGGGCTGCCATAATCTACTGAACTAGAGAGTCATCAGCTCCCTTTATGACATATTTACTGCAGTTGGTGAACACTGTTCTGTGTCTAGTGGCTTTTTTCCACAATAGCTTTATGGCAATGACTCTGGCAAGGAATGTCAACTTCCACTGGGGAGGGGAATGGATGATTAACTCTCTCAAGGATAGACACATGATGTCTGAGTACTTACAGTTGTGGGGGGGATGTGTGAGATGAAAATCATAAAGGAGCAGAGGAGAATTGTAGATTTGATGGGTCCTGACTGGTCAGCCGACAGTTTCATTGAGAAGCTTGCAAGCAGGGCAAGACCCCTTCCATCAGACTTAGGACTACAACTTTTAACAGAATAACGGACTTGAAAAGGGACCCTGGAGCTCTTCTAGTCCAACCGCTGGCTCAAACAGGAGACCCTATACCAGGGGTAGGCAACCTTGGCTCTTTTATGACTCGTGGACTTCAACACCCAGAATTCCTGAGCCAGCTATACTGTATCATAAAAGTGCCAAGGTTGCCTACCCCTGCCTTATACCATCCCTGTGAAATTGGTTGTCCAGTCTATTTTTGAAAACCTCCAGTGATGCAGCACCCACAACTTCTGAAGTCAAGCAGTTCCACTGCTTGATTGTTCTCACCATTAGGAAATGTCTCCTTAGTTCTAGTTGCTTCTCTTCTTGATTAGTTTCCATCCATTGTTTCTTGTCTTGCTTTCGGGTGGCTTTGGGAAATAAATTGACCCCCTTCTTCTTTGTGGAAGCCCTTCAAATATTGGAACATTGCTATCATGTCACCCCTAGACTCTCATGCTTGTGCAAGAAGTTGGAATAGATGACCTCCAAAGTCCCTTCCAACTTTGTTATTCCATGTTCTATGTAGTCCTTCTTTTCACTAGACTAGGTAAAGGTAAAGGTAAAGGTTCCCCTGCACATGCGTGCTAGTCGTTTCCAACTCTAGGGGCCGATGCTCATATCCGTTTCAAAGCTGAAGAGTCAGTGCTTGTCCAAGGACATCTCCGTGGTCATGTGGCCGGCGTGACTAGACGCCAAAGGCGCACGGAACGCTGTTATCTTCCCACCGTAGTGGTCCCTATTTTTCTACTTGCATTTTTACGTGCTTTTGAACTTCTAGGTTGGCAGAAGCTGGGACGAGTAACAGGTGCTCACTCTGTTACGCGGCACTCGGGATTCGACCCGCCAAACTGTCGACCTTCTCATCGACAAGCTCAGCGTCCTAACCCACTGAGCCACCGTGTCCCTTTCTTCACTAGACTAGAGATACCCAATTCCTGCAACCGTCCTTTATATGTTTTGAATGTTTCCCCATCTCATTTTTTTTCCTTTGGGGAAAAAAACACTAATATTCTATCGAGGTAGTCTCATCTTTCAACTCTTTATTATAAATTCCCTTCCAGAGGTCTATACCCAGCATATTTGTAAATAGCCCTTCGCTGTCTCCGATGGGAATACAGAAGTGATGTAATTCAGTTTGTTCTATTTGCCCTGCTTTCTTTTAAACTTAGAAATATATAGATAGATAGATAGATAGATAGATAGATAGATAGATAGATAGATAGATAGATAGATAGATAGATAGATATGTGTATGTGTATGTGTATGTGTATGTGTATGTGTATGTATATGTATATGTATATGTATATATATATATATATATATATATATATATATATATATATATATATATATATATATATATATATATATGTATGTATATGTATATGTATATAATTTTTAGCATCCTTCATTCTTGAGTTCCATGTAGGTCTTTTCTTTGGTGCTTTTTTCTATTTTATTGTTATTATTATTAATATTCATTTTTTTCAATAACAAAAATCTATATAATGTGGTTTCAACCTATGGTGGCAATCATACACTTATTAATTGATTGTAGTTAGAATCTGGTTGTTCCTTTGCAGTATTTAAAATGCCTGGATTCTGCTAAGCACCCAATGAGTTAATCGTTGCTAAGTTTTTATGTAAATAGGGAGCTTTCTTCAAAAATTGCTTGAATTGTTTAGGGCATCTTTTAGAGATAAGAAAAAAAATCTCAGAATATAATGCATAGAATGCTCAAAAATAGTACGATAAAGACTAATTTAAAATAACTGGGGTCAAAAAGGAAAATATAGCCCAACACATAAAAAAAAAACTACTGCAAAAGACAAACTAGAAGCAAAAATTAAAATAAGCAAGAAAATGGTAACACCTATCCAACCTTGACGAATATAAATCACCAGGACCTGACAGATTACATCCCAGAGATGCTATCTCTGGCAGATGTTATCTCAGAACCATTGCACCATATCTTTCAAAAATCCTGGAGCATCAGGGAAGTACCTGAGGATTGGAAAAGGGCTGCTGTGGTTCCCATCTTCCACAAAGGGAAAGGAAAAAAAAACAGACCCAGGAAACTACAGACCAATCAGTCTAACATAATACCTGGGAAAATCTTGGAAAAGATTTTTGAGCAGGGGGCTGGACTAGAAGACCTCCAAGGTCCCTTCCAGCTCTATTCTATTCTAAAAACAAAACCAAATTCATTAATGGGAAAACCCAGAACCAAAGAACAAAATGGGAATCATTAGTCAGGAGGAACATGATGTAGAAGTTGAAGAGGAATATGAAGTACAAGAGAATCAGTGTTGTGCATGTTTACTTGCTTGCTTATTTATTTAACTTGTACACCCCCAACTTCTAACAACTCTGCTCCATATGATGATAGATCCTGTGATGATACAGAGAGAAAGAGAGGATAGGATAGGATAGGATAGGATAGGATAGGATAGGATAGGATAGGATAGGATAGGATAGGATAGAGAGAGAGAGAGAGAGAGAGAGAGAGAGAGAGAGAGAGAGAGAGAGAGAGAGAGAGAGAGAGAGAGATGGTAGATCAGGGTCTTCAAAGTTGGCCCTTTATGGACTACAACTCCCAGAATTCCTCAGCCAGGCACGCTGGCTGAGGAATTCTGACAATTGAAGTCCACAAGCCATAAAAGGGCCAAGTTTGAAGACCCCAGTAGTAGATGGATATTGAATGCAAAGAACTTCCAATACAATCTAATATTCAACGTCTGAGCTTAAATGGGATCTGATTTTTAATTCTAGGAGATGTTTCATAATAATAAACCAATCACCTATTTGACTAGTGACTCTGGTGTTGATGTGATCTTTTGTGGGGGGCTCACAATCAGCCTTTCTAAAGTTCTACAGATGCAGGTGAGCTCACACCCCTAAATTAGAGAGGAGACTCTATGCAGTTTGTTGCAAACTCATGTCAGTGACTGCCATTCTGCTATGGGTATAATAATGAAGCTGGTTGTTAGTAGACCTGTCTAGAAGTCAAAGAGATAATAAGATGGTCAATCGAAGGAGATGTCAGTGTGAACCATTTACCAAGGATGCTGCCATTGTACTCGATACAGTAAATACAATGGTTCACTGTTTGTACAAAAGCTTTCTCAGAGGGTATAAAAACAATCATCCATGCCTTGCATTTGTATGTCCAGAAGCACCAACAGATGCAAATGTACACACACACACACACACACACACACACACACACCACTCATTCCCATTTCTTCCTTTGCATATTGATGCCTTTGCAACAATG
>NC_139524.1:5549057-5676557 GCF_947247035.1 Vipera ursinii | reverse complement strand
TTTTGAAAGAGCTAAGCGGTCACAGGGAAACATTTGTGCTTCCTGCTGCGCTGCAGGGTGTTTGATTCACACAAACAGAGCTTGAATCGCATAATTCAGAGAGGTGATTCTTCCATCTGCAGATTAAAGTGACACTGTCAATTCCAGGAAGCCCAGATCAGATGGGGAGGGGAGGGAAATGCAGTTGAGAACGAGTGAAAGTCCACCCCTGGTGTGTGATCTACAAAGGCTCTTTCACGAAATTGCATTAGTCTTCTGATGCTACCATTTGAAGTCTGTGTCTGCACAGAGCCAGTAACTCGGTTTCATTTCTTCTTGTAGCTTTGGTGATATGTCTTCCATACACAACACAGGGTCAAAGAGAAGCAGTGAAGGTTACCTTTATTTATAATAGCTTATTCGTTCATTTCTTTTTAAGTGTTTGTTTTCATCAAACAGCATTGTATTTGCCCAAAAGTTATAGACATGAGTGCATCATCTTTCTCTTTCTTCAAAAGCTGTACTAGCACAACAGATTCTTGAGACAGGCTGAGGGTTAGGGTTCCCAGTATGGTACCCTGGGCACCAGTAGAGCCCCATTTTTTTCCCTTTAGCCTCCATAGGTCAAAGTGAGATCTGCCCCCATGCTCTTGACCTTCCAAAGGAGCCTAAAAAACTGGTTCTGCCAAATGATCTGGAATCCTTACTTTCCATACTGGAGGTGGTTAGAATGCAGCATTGCAGGCTGACTCTGCCCACTGCCAGGAGTTCGATCCTGACTGGCTCAAGGTTGAATGAGCCTTCCATTCGTACGAGGTCGGTAAAAAGAGGACCCAGATTCTTGGGGGGGTGGGGCAAGATGCTGACTCTGTAAACTGCTTAGGGAGGACTATAAAGCACCATGAAGCAGTATTGCTATTGCTATTGCTAGTGGATTAACAGAAGATTTTACCTCTATTGTATTGCTGTTTTCTTAGCGATCTTTCTTAATTTTAATGACAATATCTATCATTTTAATGGTTTCCATCTTGCAGTTTTTAGTCTGCTGTGAGACGTTGAGAGTCACCTAATAGTCGGATCGATGGCATATAAATTTAGTAAATAAATAAAGGTAAATAAATAACCCACCTGGTTATTGTAGGTGCAGGAAAGAATGGAGAATTACAAAATATCCCTCTTCTGAAAATACCTCAGACAAGTTCTACAAATTAATAGGATTTATATCCCGCCCTATCTCCCGAAGGACTCAGGGCAGCTAACAACGATAACATATAATAAGTACAGAAATTAAGATAAAATTAAAATTAAAGTCATCTGTGCAATAAATTAAAATTAAAAATTAAAAATAAATTAAAAATTGTAAATATAATTAAAATGCCTGTCAGTCCAGGTCAGCCAGGTGGAAAAGGAGTGTTTTGAGGCCGCGGCAAAAGGACTGGAGATTTTGGGTCATCCGAAGCTCAGGGGGGAGCTGATTCCATAGGACTGGCGCTCCCACAGTGAAGGCCCTCCCCCTGGGGTTCGCCAGCCGACATTGTCTAGCCGACGGTACCTTGAGGAGGCCTTCTCTGTGTGAGCGTACTGGGCGATGGGAATTCGTTCCCGGCAGCAGACGGTCCTGCAAGTATCCCGGGCCTAAGCCATGTAGGGCTTTAAAGGTAAGTACCAGCACCTTAAATCTCACCCGGAGGGCAACCGGTAACCAATGCAGCTCATGGAGCAGAGGTGTTATATGGGAGTATCGGGGAGCTCCCATCACTACCCGTGCAGCCGCATTCTGCACCAGCTGAAGCCTCCGGGTGGTTTTCAAGGGCAGCCCCATGTAGAGAGCATTGCAGTAGTCTATACGGGAGGTAACGAGTGCGTGGGTGACTGTACGTAGGGCATCTCAGTCCAGAAAGGGGCGCAATTATATATAAAATGCCAAATCCAGTCCGATTGTCTGGCTGACTATGCGACAAACCATAGTAATAATTTATGATTAAAGGATTGGGAGGAAGGGAGCAAAACGCACACAGGTGGGGAGGTGGAATCTTGTCTTACAATCTCAGGTCCTTATTGTTTCAGAAGCTAGCCAAAATATCCTTTAAATTAATTATTTAATTATCCTTCCATTTCTATCAGGCGAGAGGGAAGCCTGGTCAGAAAATCTGCAAAAAAAATAATAATAAAATTGCAGAAACTCTTCCTTCCACTGCTCCCCTCTTGCGTATTTAAGGGGGGGGAAAAGTCTCTCGTGGAATGGAACAAATGCAGCTTTCATTCTTCAAGCAGCCAGCAGCATTGGGGAATCTAACATGGGGTGGGGGCGGGGGCGAGATTGTGACCATGTAAAAGCTGAAAATGGAGCTGAAACGGGTATCAGAAGGGGACAAGAGAACTTCAAAGCATTGGTCAGAAAGAATCCACATGCACGTTTGCTCTGTTTCTGACAGCGACTTTTATCCTCCCTTCCCTTTGAAGGGGATGCAAGTGGAGTGAAATGGAAAGGGAGTTAAAATCAAATCTTTTTCGACGTGGACTTTAGCCTGGAGATAGGTAAAGGTAAAGATTCCCCCGCACATGCGTGCTAGTCGTTTCCGACTCATCTCCGTTTCAAAGCCGAAGAGCCAGCGCTTGTCCGAGGACGTCTCCGTGGTCATGTGGCCGGCATGACTAGATGCCAAAGGTGCACGGAACGCTGTTACCTTCCCACCGTAGTTGGTCCCTATTTTTCTACTTGCATTTTTACGTGCTTTCGAACTGCTAGCTTGGCAGAAGCTGGGACGAGTAACAGGCGCTCACTCTGCTACGCGGCACTCGGGATTCGACCCGCCAAACTGCCGACCTTCTGATCGACAAGCTCAGCGTCCTAACCCACTGAGCCGCCGCGTCCCTTTAGCCTGGAGAAATGGCATGCAAAAGGAGGGAGAAAATAAAGATAAAAAGAAGTGTCTTTTGATTGTAGGGGAGAAATCCAGGCCTCCATTTCTCTGTAAGTTTTCTGGGGGACTGAGAATGTAACCAGAGTCCAGCTGCAAATCCAGAAGGGGAGGCTGTACTGAGGCTGAGAAAATGACACTGGCCCATCCATGAAGACAGCAGGAGTCATGTTCAACTTGAAGGAGTCTTTACCTTACCCTCTGGCTAGCAAATTCTCAAGGCTTGCAATTCAATATTCTTCTGCAATGGGATTACCTGAATTATATGCCGTTCAGGAGTGAGCCTGAAGCTTAAGCAGATCATGGACTATATTAAGCCTACAGGTGTATTTGTTCCCCTGGGATTTGACAAAGAAGCAATTTCCCTCTTCTTTGAACTATATCAAGTTTTATTTGAAGGCTTCTATCACAACAGAGTGAGCGTAACAGAGTGAGTACCTGTTACTCGTCCCAGCTTCTGCCAACCTAGCAGTTTGAAAGCACGTAAAAATGCAAGTAGAAAAATAGGGACCACTACGGTGGGAAGGTAACAGCGTTCCATGCGCCTTTGGCGTCTAGTCATGCCGGCCACATGACCACGGAGACGTCCTCGGACAAGCGCTGGCTCTTCGGCTTTGAAACGGAGATGAGCACCGGCCCCTAGAGTCGGAAACGACTAGCACGCATGTGCGGGGGAACCTTTACCTTTACCTTTATCAGAACTAGAAGGTCCTTGAGTCTCAGACCCTTTTTAATTTTTTCTTTTTCATTTGCAGGGATGTAGTTGAGTAGATAACGGGGCACGGTGGCCTAGTGGTTAAGACTCTGAGCTTGTCACCTGGAAAGTGAGCAGTTCAAAAAGCGGGGAGGGGGGGAGCTCCCATTCTTTCCCCAGCTATGCAGCCTAGCAACTTGAAAGCATGCAAATGCAAGTGTATCAATAGGTACCACTTTGATGGGAAGAGAATAGCATTCTGTGCACCTCTGCATATTGTCATGCCAGTCACATGACTAAGGAAGCATCTTTGGACAACACTGGCTCCCTCAACTAGGAAACGGAGACGAGCACCATCCCCTAGATTCAAACACAACTGGAGAGAAGAAATATTTACCTTTAGTGGAGTAGGTCTTTGTGAGTAAAATGGTTGTCTTAAGGCTTTCTTGGGGTCAATTTTTCTCCTTTTGGGAGAGAGATTAAGGAACCACCCAAAGACAAAAGCTCTCAAAAGTTTGCCTTCTCCCACACTATTGTCACCATGACATCATCAAACCTTAATTCTTCTGCCTCCCCAGATGAGACATAAAAATGAAGTATTACCAATAGACAGAAAGAGAACTGCTCCCCATTGTCTCACTTATGTCAGTTTTCATCTTCAGGATGTCAAAAAATAGTTGCAACACTGTCATAGCACCAAGTAGAAGGGACGCTGGAGAGGTTCCAAAGCACTTTGGGGCTTTAAAGGCATTGATCAACACCACAGACCACAGAAGTGTCTTCTTCTGTCCTTTAAAACAATTCGGTGCTTTCACAATTGATGCTAACTTTCCAATGACCAGACTTGGGGTTATTTGTATAGATAAGTGCTGAATAAAATTGGTGAATGATGCAAAAGTGTCACAGATATTTCACCAGTACATTTCTTGGGGGAAAAAAAGGAAGGATGACATGGAAAGCCAAAGAATAACTCCAGAGTTTGCCTATAAGACAAGGCAGTCAACACTGGCACGTCCATGAACTCAAAGATGGATCAAGAAGTAATACGAAAGTTGCTTCTGTTAGCCCAGCGGTCCCTGACCTTTTAGGCACTGGGTTCTGGTTCCGTGGAAAACAATTTTCCCATGAAGTGCGATAGAATTTAATATTTTATTGTTGTTTGCATATTTTAGAGTATGTTTATTTGTATTTTTATACCCTGTATTTAGCTCTGGGAAGTCGGGGAGGGGGGGAGAGGGGAGGGGAGAGTTGGGGAGGTTTGGGGAGAGAGGAGGGGGAGGGGAGGGGTTTTGTATTTAAAAATGTACCGTAAAACTTTTCAATTAAAAACAAACAAACAATTTTTCCATGAACTGGAGGGGGCATGGTTTCTCATGCTACCTAGATCCCACATATGCACAGATGAAACTTCACTCGCTTGCAGGGCCTGCTTCCTAATGGGCCACAAACCTATACCAGTCCTACAGACCAGGGGTTGGAGACCCCTGTGTTAGACGACTGCAAAAACAGTCAAGAAGGCCATCTTGCCCTGCTCTGTACAATCTGTTATTGCAAAGGAGTCAAAATTACAAAGGAAAAAAAAATCCTAAGGAAGAGAGAAAACCGCACACTAACATTTCCTCCACTCTTTGTCCCTGTTTGGCTTTCTTGACAAATCACTCCGATCTATTGTTGACTTCCCAGTTGGACGCCTTGCCTTTGTGCCTTTGCCAACTTTGCAAAACTAGTTTCTCAGAAGCAAAGCCTCCTGTTCCCCCCCACCCCACCCCACCCCCTTTCATTCCTTTGGGTTGATTTGAAACATTGAGATAAAACGGAGAGTTTTATCTTACCTTTCTTTTCAGTAATTTCTTTGTTTGTAACTCCTTAAGAATACTTAGAGGTCAAGGCAAGATCCCTGCGGCTTCTTTCTAATATATCCTGAGCGGTGGAGTGACTATGTATTGCGTATAAGTATGAACGCCAAGACCAGAAGAAAAGGGATGTGTACTGTAAGCCAATGTGAGGAGCGGTGATTGGCTCATTTCCGATCCTTTTCAAACAATTTGCCAACAGATGCAACTTCCAACATCTTCCTGCGGTTAACTAAAAAGGAACCCTAATGGGTTTGGATTTTCAGTCGGAATGGCGCAAATGATTCCATTCATTGGTGGGCGGGAAGCTACCTGAGAAAAGATTTATGAGTCATCCAACTCTCCTCGTTCGATGCCCAGCTGTGCATTTATTTATTTTATATTTTTTATATAAATAGCTCGTAGTCGAGATCAATCTGCTTCTCAAGCTGGCCTTTGTTCCAGTCGATGGATTGGAATGCACGGTGAACTCTATTTTCTAAACCACTTTTTAAATCAGGTTATCTGGCAGTAGGAGAAGAAAAGATACCGGCACTCATTTAGGATAATGATTTTCAAAGAAGAGGGAAATTGTTCGGCCTCCACAGACTTGTGACTCCAGTTTAGTGTTGTAGGGAAGCTGGTACCCTTTTTTGTTGCTTAGACTTCAACTCTCACAGTTGGCTATCCTTGGCTAGGAAGGCTTTGGTTGATATCTGGAGGGCAGTGAGTTGATTTCACAGTTGTTCCCCAGAGCTTCCAGAAATTCTGGGTAAGATAGCACATTCATGTTCAGACAAACATCAAATTTGAACAAGAGGCATGTAATCATGTTCTCCTTGGTCAGGAGAAGCTGAAAAAACACTTGGTCTCAGGATCTGCTCTTTATCTGGGAAGATAGTCCAAGGCATGACTTGTAATTGCTAGGAGGCCCATCAGAGACAGTGGTCTTCATTAACAACAGGGTGTATTAATGCAGAGGTCCCCAACCTTTTGGACACCAAGGACCAGTTCCATGGAGAGAGGTTTTTCCGCGGACTGGTGGGGGCATGGTTTTGTGTGACTCCTGCATCCTGTGAATAGGGCTTTGCTTGCTCGTGTGGACCGGTTGCTGGTATGCCATGGCCAGGTACTGGTCCATGGACTGGGGGTTGGGGACCCCTGTATTAATGCACAGCAGGACCAGGCATGTGGATTACAGAGTCCATCATCAGATCCAAGTTAGAATATGTGGACACTTCAGTCCCCAAGAAAATTCTTGATTGTGTCTTCATGGAACAGGATTAGCAGGAGGGGCAGAAGTGGGAGAGGGTAGACAGGGGAAGAATTCAGTTGACCAAGTGTCCACCTCCTTGCCTAATTAAGTCTTCATGAACTTGGGATGACTTCTTCAAGAGGTCCATAAAAGCCGATGCTAGGCTTCCCAAAGTTCAAAGCTACAGCATACATCATTTTTATTTAAACCTCCTGACAGTCCCCCCCACCCCACCGTTATATGTGCAGAGCCATTAAGTGCCACTTAAATCTCTTCCTAGATGTCTTGTTAGAAATATACTGGAATAAGATGCTAATGCTGACATCACTAAGATCAATTATAAATCTCACCTGCCTTTCTTGATCATTCCCTTCCTGACTTGACACAAGAGGGAACCGTCCACTTTGCCAGGCTGAAGGATTAACCAACATTATTTTGTCTATCTGAAGCCAGCCTTCAGTGAAACCAGAAAAGAAATTCATTCTTTGACAAAGAGACACCTGACAAAAAATCTGATCAGAAAATCTACCATCTTAAAGTCATTTCCCAGTTGCTCAGTTTAGTTGTTCAGTTGAAGAAAGCACTCTGATGCTTAGCAATACAGTGATCTCTTTTGATGGGTACTAGCATTAGTGCCACTTTATAAAGCCTTAGTAAGACCACACCTGGAATACTGCATCCAGTTTTGGTCACCGTAATATAAAAAAGATGTCAAGACTCTGGAAAGAGTCCAGAGAAGTGCAACAAAGATGAATAGGGGACTGGAGGCTAAAACACATCAGGAATGTTGCAGGAATTGAGGGACTTCCACAAAGAGGGGGATCAACCTATTTTCCAAAGTACCTGAAGGCAGGATAAGCAGCAATGGATGGAAAAGAATCAAGGAGAGATCCAACCTAGAACTAATGGGAAATTTCAAAATCACTGGAGGTTTTTAAGAAGAGATTGAACAACCATTTGTCTGCAAAAGTATAGGGTAGGGACAGGCAACCTCGGCTCTTTTATGACTCATGGACTTCAACTCCCAGAATTCCTGAGTCAGCTGACTCAGGAATTCTGGGAGTTGAAGTCCATGAGTCATAAAAGAGCCGAGGTTGCCTAACCCTGGTATAGGGTTTCCTGCCTGAGTAGGGGTTTGGACCAGAAGACCTCCAGGGTCCCTTCAAACTGTAATTTTGTTCTGTTAAACATTGTCCACTCACCTCCAACCTGAAGAATGTAGATTATTTTTCTCCAATTTGGTGCTCTGAAGTTGTTTTTGAATTGCAACTTGCACATTTATCACCAGACATGGCCAACAATCACTCTGTCCCAACCATTCTGGAGGGGGTAAGTGTAGTGGAATGTAGTCTGGAGTCCCAGGATGCAGGGGCTGCTTCCCAGAGGGCACTGAGCCTGGAAACTCTGGTAGGCAGAAAAAGGGCTACGTCGGTTCCTCCCTAGCAGTTTGCAAAGTCTGTCTATAATTATGCAGATAGTTTCAAACAGCAATAACTGTGCCTTGGATAAACCTCATTGGCTACGATACTGCCACTGCACAAAGCCAGTGCACTGAAGTGGGTTGCACTGCAGGCCAGCTGGTTTCAAGCTAATTCACCCTCTTGTGGTGCACCGGTGTAACAAACAGACTAGCAATTATTGGCTGCCAGGACTTCTACTACATGTATAATATTGTAGCCTCCCTGGTCTTCTATGCTATATATGATAGATAGATGGATGGATGGATGCATGGATGGATGCATGCATGGATAGATAGATAGATAGATAGATAGATAGATAGATAGATAGATAGATAGATAGATAGATAGATAGATAGATAGACAGACAGACAGACAGACAGACAGACAGACAGACAGACAGACAGACAGACAGGCAGGCAGGCAGGCAGGCAGGCAGGCAGGCAGGCAGGCAGGCAGGCAGGCAGGCAGGCAGGCAGGCAGGCAGGCAGGCAGATAGATAGATAGATAGATAGATAGATAGATAGATAGATAGATAGATAGATAGATAGATAGATAGATAGATAGATAGATAGGTAATTGAATCCTGGGAAACAGGTGGGCCCCTTGTCAGTCAACAGGAGTGCTTATTTACCACTAGCTTATCAAGGACTTAGAAGGCGTGGGTTGGGCAGCATAAGCAAATGACAGCCAATGACCTAAGCCAGGAGTAGGCAACCTTGGCTCTTTTATCACTCATGGACTTCAACTCCCAGAATTCCTGAGCCAGCATGGCTAGCTCAGGAATTCTGGGAGTTGAAGTCCACGAGTCATAAAAGAGCCAAGGTTGCCTACCCCTGACCTAAGCCATCAACACATGTCTGAAAGCTCAGAAAACCTCTGGTCCCAGTGACTGACCCAGATTGGATCCTGCAGTATTATCCTGGGAGAGGTATATTCACCTTCATTCGTGGATGTGCAGAATAGTTGCTTTAATTTGGCAAGAGTCTGTCTGTAGATCAACAACAATAAAGAAACTACTCAGAAGTAGCTGCACATATCATTGCTGGTTCTTGGGACCTGACATCAATCTTGCCAAAATAAAGTAGGTATCTGCATAACTATAGATTTTCTCTGTGAACTGCTAGGGAGGGCTGCCTTAGCCCTCTTCCAAGCTCCGCTGCTTCTTTGTCTTCAAAAAAGCAGCCCCTCCATCCTGGGATCCAGATTACATGCCACCTCAGCAAAGTTGCAATGAATTCTCATACATATCTCTCCAGGTATTTTTGAATCAAAGTTCCACTATCTCCGGCCATGGCATGCAACTGTCCAGCTTTGGTGAAAGGGAAAAATGAATGAGAATGAGAAGATGAATCCCTATCTTCTACCAAATTCAGAGAGAGAACACTACAGAACAAAGGATAACAGAGTTGGAAGGGCCTTGGAGGTCATCTAGTCCAAACCCCTGCTTGAGCAGGAGATCCTATATCATTTCATACAAATGGCTGTCCAGTCTCTTCTTGAAAGCCTCTAGCGATGAAGCATCCACAACTTCTGAAGGCAAGCTATTCCATTGGTTGATTGCTCTCACTGTTAGGAAATTTCTCCTTAATTCTAGGCTGCTTCTGTCCTTGATTAATTTCCATCCATTTTTTCTTGTTTTGCCTCCAGGTTGACCCCCTCTTCTTTGTGGCAGCCCCTCAAACATTGGAAAACTGCTATCATATCTCCCCTAGTCCTTCTTCTTACTAGACTAGACATGCCCAATTCCTGCAACCGTTCTTCACACGTTTTAGCCTCCAGCTCCCTAATCATCTTTGTTGCTCTTCTCTGTACACTTCCCAGAGTCTTGGCTAACTGTAGTCTGAATGCTTTTGCTGGAATGCTGGAAATGAAGAAGGCAAGAAAGCCTGAACACATGGATGGTTTCCAATCTTAGATCCCATATGCTACACATCATGCCAATAAGTCTTTTAAGACATTTGCTGACTTTCTTCTGAATATGGTGAGTTGCCTGCTGAAATCATGCCACACACCCTCACTCTCCGGGGAAGCAAGTGTTACAAGGTTTTGTTTTTAATCGGATATTTAACAGGGCCTTCCTTGTTTGGAAATCATCACGAGAGAACCAGACTTCCTTGCTCCTGACCAACGCTCTTAAGTTGCTCCACTGATTCTCTGTCTAAAGGCGCAACACTTGAGGGAGGGTGGCTCCCATCTAGAGAGAGAAAGGTTTAAAAACTGTGACAGAACGGAAAAGTCATGGCTAATATAAAACGGATGCCAGAAACAGCAAGACATGCTGGAGATAAAGGAGAATGATTTTCAAAAATTAGAACTTCTCAAGATGCTTGTTTTATTAACCCTTTAAAACCCTGAACAATGCAGGCATCAAGGCAAAAGCGCAGTGGTACAGTGGTTAGAACGCAGCCTTGCAGTCCTTCCCTGCCCATAGCCTGGAATTCAACCCTCAACGTCTCAAGGTTGACTCAGCCTTCCATCCTCCTGAGGTCGGTCCAACGAGGACCTAGATTGTTGGGGGCGATACGCTGACTTTGTAAACCACTTAGAGATCGCTGTAAAGCACTGTGAGGCGGTACATAAGTCTCAATCCTATTGCTATTGCTCATCCAGCCAAACACCAAACTCACCAGTCAGAAAGAATTCTTGATGCCAATTCCCAAACCGAAACTACATCCTATTGCTGGGCAGAAGCTTCCATTTTGGAAAACAGCCACAATTCCCTGCTCAAGCAGAAGACCCCATACCATTCCAGACAAATGGCTATCTAGTTTGTTCTAGAAAACCTCCAGAGAGGTTTTTCCATATTTTCTCCCCTTTCTCAAATAAATAAATAAATAAAAAATCACAAGGCAGCAGGTTTCCTTCTACAGCCAAAAACTGTACATCTCTTGTCAACCCAACTGGCAACAGAAGGAATCCATCTTGTGCTCTTGAACCAGCTATGGTTTCAATCAGTAAAAACAGCATTCTTCTCTGTTATGTGGATTTCAGGAATGTCTGGCCAGCGAAGTTTATCTTAAACCGTTACTTCCTGTCTTAATAATCTATAAAACGTAACGATTCCCCCACCACCAATTTTAACTGTAGGAGCAACACGGTTTCCTTGAGGAGACAACCACAGAGTTTTAGCACAGATAAAGTATAAAATGTAAGAGACCTCAAAAATGGGAGAAATTCCAGTGAGCTATTAAGCATTATCCATTTTTTCCTCTTTGTTGAAAACCCCAACATTCTGTTTTGAAATCATTTGGATATTTGTATTAGACCGGGGAAAAAGATGGGGAGTGGGGAGGAAAGGAGAGTTCATTTTAAATTATTTGGGGGGGTTGGGGGGGCGGGGGTGAATTTCAAATAAACGAATCAAAGGAGGAAAGATCAAAAGTGATGGGAAATTTTATTGGAAGGAGATTAAATTAATTCAGTCAGAATGTGTCTAGAAAGATCTCCTGAACCTATAAATATTATAGTATTATATACAGTATTTTGTAATTTCAGGGTAGCCAGGCAGATGCTTGGGAATGCTCACAAATAGGAGATGGAAAAGGGGGGGGAATTTCTGACCTGTTGGGATTAAAAATTTCTTTCTGATCTGAAGTAGGGGACATTAGAAGATTGCAGTACATTTCCACTAAAGGTCTGCTGGGTAGCTATTGCCGTATCATTTACAATGAAGAGGGTTTTGCTCACTTATTCCTATGTAGCTCATCCCTGCATCCATGCTTAGTGATCTGCCTTGAGGATTACTTTCAAAATTCTGCACAAATGTCCTTAGGACTCTGCTATGTTATTTGATCCTCCAGTCTGCAAAGCATCCTGCAGTTTGCAACCCTACTGGGAACTCCACGAGTAACATATGTTGCATGAATAAAAAGGGGAATAAATAGAAAAACAACAGGGATCCTCCCACAGAAAAAAGCAGTCCTGTGTTCCAATTCTAGGTGGAGCTGAATCTCCTTTTGAATCCAGTTCTCAGATCCATTCCTCAGATAAATTTGATGTGTCATTCAGAACCAAGTGCTTTAAACCAGCTCAATGAGCTGATGAATTTTTGCATATGCAGAAACACACTTCAAAAAAAAACAACAACCCCTCTCTGCAATTTCAAATCAATCTGCTCTGACAATTGGAAGTGAGTATTTGAAGCGAAGCATAAACTGGATTTTAAAAAAAACATTTGAAACACACGCTTATATTGGATCAAGGCTGATACACCCAATACTAAGACGTACTCTTTTCTACTTGGAACACAGTTTGCATTAATAATACATTTTATTTTTAAAAGAGGGTATCTCTGTTAATGAATGAGAAAGGAGAATATTTTCCTGTGATAGATGAATAGATAGGTGGATGGATACATAGTAGACCAGGGTCTTCAAACTTGGCCCTTTTATGACTTCATAATCATAATCATAATAGTAAAGTTGGAAGGGACCTTGGAGGTCATCTAGTCCAACCCCCTGCTCAGGCAGGAAACCCTATACCATTTCAGACAAATGGCTGTCCAGTCTCTTCTTGAAAGCCTCCATTGATGGGGCATCCATAACTTCTGAAGGCAACCAAGCCGTTCCACTATTTGATTGTTCTTACTGTCAGAAAGTTTCTCCATAGTTCTAGGTTGCTTCTCTCCTTGATTAGTTTCCATCCATTGCTTCTTGTTCTGCCTTCGGGCACTTTGGAGAATAGCTTGCGGACTTCAACTCCCAGAATTCCTCAGCTAGCATGCCTGGCTGAGTTGAAGTCCACAAGTCCTAAAAGGGCCAAGTTTGAAGACCCCGTGTTAGATAGATAGACATATATGGAATCCTTGATGCTCTCTCAGCTTAGTTGTACATTTGCCTGACTAGGTAATATCATCAGTACCTCATCAGGGCAATGATGATGCTACTTACAATAGTTGGATAATGAAATGTCTGTAAGTCAACAACCAAGCTCAGAGACCAGCAAGGACCCCACAGTTCAACCTGATCGATAGAGATGCTCTTATATGAGAGATGAGAGATCAATGATAGATAGACAGACAGATAGACAAATGAGATAGATGATATGTAGATGATAGATATATAGATTGAAATATAATGATAGATAGATGATAGATGATAGATAGATAGATAGATAGATAGATAGATAGATAGATAGATAGATAGATAGATGGATGGATGGATGGACGGACAGACAGACAATGAAAGTTAATCCATGGAATGGCTTGCTTTCAAAAGTTGTGGCTGCTCCATCACTGAACGTTTTTAAGAAGAGACTGGACAGCCATTTGCCCAGAATGGAATAGGACAGAGTTGTCAAACTTGCAACGTCACGTGATGTGTCGCGACATGTCACGACTTTTTCCCCATTGCCGGCAATGGGGTGGGCATGGTTTTGGCCTGCCGCATCCAGCCCGCGGGCCAGCAGTTTGACACCCTTGGTATAGGGTCATTTGCTTGAGCGGGGGGGGGGGCGAGGGAGGGACTAGAAGACCTCTGAGGACCCTTCCAACCCTATTGTTCTATGTTCTACTGAATCCAGTAATTCATTTTTTCAGGTTCATTGACTTTCAAACACTAGTACCAACATGCCATAGTGTTCCTATTCTCGCTAAATAGAATCCCATCAATTGTACCTCATTGGGGATAGAAGGGATAATTGTGTTCTCCAAAAGGAAGCCCCTCGTCTTCTCCGTACACCATCTGGGAACAGCAGTTCCCTTCTTACAAAATATGTAAAAATATGGACTCCCTTAAGGAATTGTTTGTGGTGCATCTGCTCTTTTCTCTCTTCTCATCCCACCACCATGCTAATGGATTTTAAATTCAGCATATGAGGCTTAGGAAATATGTGTACAGTGTGTGTGTGTGTGTGTGTGTGTGTGTGTGTGAAGGGGGTGTGGAATAACTGAAAACATTTGTGTAAATTGCTTGTTCACATATAAAATATCACAAAGATAGGAACAGTCCCAGATGTGGATGCCTTTTTAGCTCCAGGAGATTGAAAAGAAACAAATATAGTGAGGGGAGGGGGGTGGGCAACACCATCTACCAGCTGCTTGATGATATGGATCGTCAACAAGCCTGTCTTTCAAAAAAGAAAAAAAGAATTGAGCTGCCTGCACAGCTGTGGCAAACTTATCGGCTGCATCTCATAAATGCTGGAGAAACAACAGCATCAGGTAGAAAAATGCTCGTGCTTCCTTATGTCATTTTCATTCTTGTGGTGTTTTAGTTTAGAGTTCTGGAGCCTTTGGTGCTCTCTGAGGTTTATTGTCTTCTTGCAGACATTTCATTACCCAACTAGGTAACACCATCAGTGCTTGAAAGGAGTGGGTTTTGCTCTTTATGTACAAATTGTTTGACCTGCCAAGGTTGGAGTGGGTTTGTCTCTTGGGTAGTTCCTTGAGTAGGAAACAATCAGTCAGAATAGAACTGGAAGGGACCTTGGAGGTCTTCTTGTTTAATGACTTTTTAATTTTTGTACTCGATTTTTATTGTGTATTGCCGTGTTCACTGCCCTGAGTCCTTCGGGAGAAGGGCGGTATACAAGTCAAATTATTAAATTAAATTAAATTAAATTATTCTAGTCCAACCCCCCCGCTCAAGCAGGTGACCCTAAACCAGGGCTTTTCAAACTTGGCCCTTTTGTGCCTTGTGGACAGCAACTCCCAGAATTCCTCAGCCAGGCACACTGACTGAGGAATTCTGGGAGTTGGAGTCCACAAGTCATAAAAGGGCCAGGTTTGAAGAGCCCTGCTTTAAACCATTTCATACAAATGGCTGTCCAGTCTCTCCTGGAGACTGTAGAAAGAGTACAGAGAAGAGCAACAAAGATGATTGGGGGACTGGAGGCTAAAACATATAGGGAACGGCTGCTGAAATTGGGTATGTCTAGTTTAATGAAGAGAAGGGTGAGGGGGGACAGGATAGCAGTGTTCCAATATCTCAGGGGCTGCCCCAAAGAAGAGGGAGTCAAGCTATTCTCCAAAGCACCTGAAAGCAGGACAAGAAGCAACGGATGGAAACTAGTCAAGGAGAGAAGCAACCTGGAACTAAGGAGAAACTTCCTGACAGTGAGAACAACTAACCAGTGGAACAACCTGTCTCCAGAAGCTGAGAATGCTCCAACACTGGAAGTTTTTAAGAAGAGACTAGATAGCCATTTGTCTGAAATGGTATAGGGTTTCCTGCCTGAGCAGGGGGTTGGACTAGATGACCTCCAATGTTCCAACTTCTTCTTCTTCTTCTTCTTCTTCTTCTTCTTCTTCTTCTTCTTCTTCTTCTTCTTCTTCTTCTTCTTCTTCTTCTTCTTCTTCTTCTTCTTCTTCTTCTTTTCTTATTCTTATTCTTATTCTTATTCTTATTCTTATTCTTCTTCTTCTTCTTCTTCTTCTTCTTCTTCTTCTTATTATTATTATTATTATTATTATTATTATTATTATTATTATTATTATTATTATTATTCTGCTTCTGGTGGCAAGCCATTCCACTGGTTAATTGTCCTCATTTGTTAGGAAGTGTCTCCTTAATTCCAGTTTCCATCCATTGCTTCTTGTCTTGCCTTCTGGTGCTGTGGAGAATAAGTGGCAGTCCCTAAAATACTGGAATACTGCTATTATGCTACTTACATTTAATTAGGGAAATTTTGAATTAGGGAACTTTCGCTGTTTAACGTTAACTTTATTCTCTGGGCTTGATTATTTTCTTGCAGACATTTCATTGCCCAACTAGGTAACAGCATCAGTGCTGTTGCATTGGTGTTTATCTATCAGGGCAATATTATCTACTATTTTTTTAGAATTTCTTTAGGATTTCCCTGAATGCTAGTGCTGTGCCTACTGCATTGCTGCAAAGGAATAGAAGGCTTGTTTCTGTCTTTCAGCTCTTACACCCCAGATATCCTGGTCTAAAAAGTTCTATAAATAGGGTTCCCCCATGGTAGCTTATTGGAACTATGAGGAGCCCTGGTGAGACACTATGGTTAAATAAGTTTAGTGCCGGGTTAAAACTGGAGGTTTTCAAGAAAAGATTGGGCAAACATTTGTCCAGAATGATATAGGATTTCCTGCTCAAGCAGGGGGTTGGACTAGAAGATCTTCAAGATCCCTTCCAATTCTATTATTCGATGACTTCTAAATCATAAAATGGTTCAGTTGCCTTTGATTTTAGTTGGTAATGTAAATCCAGTCAACTGTAGTTTATTTAGCAAACAATATTTCCTGCAAACCATACTACACCCTTGACCTCCAAAAAAGGGCACTAAGACCTGTACACACTCTGTGGACCAGACATGTCAAACTTGCGATGTCACGTGATGTTGCACAACGTATCAGAGCTTTTTCCCCATTGCCGGCAATGGGGTGGGCACGGTTTCATCACGACGCATCCGGCCCGTTGGCCAGCAGTTTGACACCCCTGCTGTAGACAATAGGAAGCAATTACTTTTCCATCCAAGTGGAGACAAATTGCAAATAACAACAGCAACAACTATTAAATGAATGAAATGATGATCCATTACTTTCACTTCCATTACAGACATGGAAACCAATTTAATTAATAAGTTTAGTTTCAGGTTAAAACTGGAGGTTTTCAAGAAAAGATTGGGCAAACATTTGTCCAGAAGATTTCCTGCTCAAGCAGGGGTTGGACTAGAAGACCTCCAAGGTCCCTTCCAGCTTCTATTCTATTCTATTCTATTCTATTCTATTCTATTCTATTCTATTCTATTCTATTCTATTCTATTCTATTATCAATCAGAATAGAGCTGGAAGGGACCTTGGAGTTCTTCTAGTCCAACCCCTGTTCAAGCAGGAGACCCTATGCCATTTCAGAAAGGTCCAGTCTTTCCTTAAAAAACCCCAGGGATGAACCACCTACAACTTCTGAAGGCAAGCCGTTCCACTGGTTGATTGTTCTCACTATAAGGAAATTTCTCCTTAGCTCCAGGTTGCTATCTCAGTCTGTAGACCCAGATCATCTTTTACTCATGAGGAAAAAAGGCTGCTGGAATAAAATAATAGTATCTTTTAAGCAATGATAATATATGGCATGCTAGCCAAACCATATTTCACAGAAAAAAGAGTTATCTCCAAAATATATGTAAGTGATTAGTTTGTTGCAATGAATGGGCTTGAAAGAAAGGCCCCTTAAGAATTTGCCTTATGGTCATAAATTAATGTTCAGTAAAAGATGGCTTACGTAATCAGCCTCTTTCAGGTCAATCCCTTTTAATATGCATTTTTATTGCTGCCACTGAATATGGAAAGTATTGAAAGGAGGAGGAGGATTCCCTGTTATAATCTAGATGTAGATATCACTAGAGCCAAGATCTGTAAAAAAAAAGTCTGGTATAATTTGGGCCATATGTGACACAATCCAACTTGGCTGAGTATGAAAAATGCAGCACACAAGAATGGCTGCCTCCAAAGGGATATGGAGGGTCAAAGGACAAGGTCCTGAAGCTAATGAGTGACTTTAAAGGGCAATTGGCAAAAGTTGGAAAAAATAACTTTTGATCCTCTGCAGTGCTTTTTCTGTATAAGAAAAAGGTGCCGGAACTCACACGTCATACAACCCACCTTGCCTATCCTACAAAGTTCCATCCAAAAAAGGTGCCAGAACTCCGTTCTGAGCGTTCTATGAGAAAAAAAGGCCTGCCGATATCTATTCTATTCTATTCTATTCTATTCTATTCTATTCTATTCTATTCTATTCCATTCCATTCCATTCCATTCCATTCCATTCCATTCCATTCCATTCCATTCCATTCCATTCTATTCTATTCTATTCTATTCTATTCTATTCTATTCCATTCCATTCCATTCCATTCCATTCCATTCCATTCCATTCTATTCTATTCTATTCTATTCTATTCTATTCTATTCTATTCTATTCCATTCCATTCCATTCCATTCCATTCCATTCCATTCCATTCCATTCCATTCTATTCTATTCTATTCTATTCTATTCTATTCTATTCCATTCCATTCCATTCCATTCCATTCCATTCCATTCCATTCCATTCCATTCCATTCTATTCTATTCTATTCTATTCTATTCT
Organism: Vipera ursinii; assembly: GCF_947247035.1. NCBI lineage: Eukaryota > Metazoa > Chordata > Lepidosauria > Squamata > Viperidae > Vipera > Vipera ursinii. The sequence goes on along the minus strand of NC_139524.1, from coordinate 5,658,375 downwards.
ATTCTATTCTATTCTATTCCATTCCATTCCATCCCATCCCATCCCATCCCATCCCATCCTATTCTATTCTATTCTATTCTATTCTATTCTATTCTATTCTATTCTATTCTATTCTATTCTATTCTATTCTATTCTAATTCTTTTCCAATATCCAGTGCTTTTTTGTATAAGAAAAAGGTGCCGGAACTCACACGTCATACAACCCACCTTGCCTATCCTACAAAGTTCCATCCAAAAAAGGTGCCGGAACTTCGTTCTGAGCGTTCTATGACAAAAAAAGCCCTGATCCTCTGAATTAGAGGACCAGCACGTTAGAGAGAAAGCTTAACTAAAACATTTCTGTGAAATTTTAAATGAGCAATCTTTCCACCTCATGGAAGATATATAGGAGGACTCCATAGTGCTTTGCAGCCCTCTCTAAGCGGTTTACAAATATCAGATATTGCCCCCAACAATTCGGGTGCTCATTTTACCAACCTCAGAAGGATGGAAGGCTGAGTCAACCTTGAGCTGGTCAGGATCAAACTCCTGGCAGTGGGCAGAATTAGCCTGCAATACTGCATTCTAACCACTGCACCACCGTGAATATATTTTCAGGGAAGGATATTTGGAATATGGTTTTAAAATTGGAGGAAGAAACATCAATAATTGGTGTTACATTGGTGATATTATTCTGATACCTGAACATGCCAACGAAGGGCAAACTCTAGTAATGTAAGTCAAGAAGCACAGTGGGGGAAAAATGAAGCTATGGTTAAATATGAAAACTAAAAATAGGCACAACATCCAGTCTTAGAACTGATATTAAAATGGTGATCACTTTTGCCTTTTTAAGATTCACTGTTAACAGTAAAGGAACCAGCAGTCAAAAATATGCTATAAGCTAGCACTTGGCAGAGTAGCAATGAGAACCTTGGGGGGGGGGAATATTCAGATGCCATCATGTATCTAAAACTAAAGTGATGACAATCATGCAGGCAATAGTTTTCCATGAGATGTTTTACGGAAGTGAATGTTATCACAATAGGGTATTGTGCAAAGAGTATTGAAGCTTTTGAATTTTGGTGTAAGACTCTTTAATAATACCATGGATAGCTAAGAAAACAAACAAATGAATCATAGAACAAATAATTTCAGAGCGTTCAGTCGTGATGCTGAATGCAGACTTACCAGGCTTAAAGGACGTATGGACTTGAGATGGGTGCTGTTGAAAGGACCAAGTTGGAGACAGATCATGCTGGACAAAGACCAACCTGGTTAGTTAACCAGGTTGAACACCCTTCCCTCAACACCCCTTTCTCAATGGGGGGACAGTCTACTACACAGCTCTTGCACCTGTTCCAAGAAATTCCACAACCAATTGCTTAGGGTGACCCTGAGGGCACAAATAAACCCCCAAGTGGCCTCTATGGCTCTGAGAGAGAGTGTTAACAACCAAATGATTGCAAAGAAATACTATCATTTTATTCCCCCCTCACCATTCTATCAAAACCTATCCAGTGGTGGGATTCAAATATGTAAACAACCCATTCTCTGTGTGGATGCCGCTTCCAGAAGTCCATTCTGGGCCTGGGCAACAAAAAATTAGCTACCAGTTCTGCTGCGAACTGGTGCAAACCAGCTGAATTCCACCACAGGAAGGATGGAAGGAAGGAAGGAAGGAAGGAAGGAAGGAAGGAAGGAAGGAAGGAAGGAAGGAAGGAAGGAAGGAAAGAAGGGAGGGAGGGAGAGAGAGAGGGGGGGAGGGAGGGAGGGAGGAGTGGTGGGATTCAAATATGTGAATAACCGGTTCTCTGTGTGGATGCTGCTTCTGGAAGTCCATTCTGGGCCTGGACTGTAATGTATTGGGCTTGCTTGTTAACACCATGTGGTAACGGCTGGTAGGCTGCTGGAGCAGGGAGCTAATTAATGGCTCCCAGCATCTCAGACAACCCGTCTCCAGCACTGCCATTGGTTGCCCCTAGGCGGCAATAGGTTGCTTCAAACCTATTGGCCACCGCCTAGGGGCCAGGGTATAAATTGCTGCAGCTGCAGCCCTGTTCTGTAGTTCAGATCCTGCAAGCAATAAACCATGTTCTTTGCTGAACTCACTTGCCTCGTCTTCATTCCTGCACAAAGAACCCAGTACACAACATGGACAACAAAAAATTAGCTACCGGTTCTGCCACAGTGGTGCGAACTGGCTGAATCCCAGCACTGAACCTATCTTTCCATTGTCCCACCATCAGAAATGATGAAGCTTCTTGGATGAGAAGCAAAACATTTTCTTCTTCCTCCTCAAAGAAAAAACAGTTCAGTTGCTTCTTGAAGAAAAAAAAAAGCTCCTTTGAAACAATTATGATCTGGACGACTGAGAATTTTCAGAGACAAATCTGAAAAAGGGGTTTTCTACTGAAAATTTCATGTAAACAGTGATAGTTATAATAAAAGGAAAACTTACATTAGGAACATGTATGTTTCAAAAGTCTGCTTTGGAAGAATGGGATGTCGACTAACACAATATCCCTAGCCAGCCAAAATAAGTAAACTTTATCGTTATTATAGCCATTGACCAGAATTTAATACATTTACAGATCTCAAATTCAGTTACCTACACATTTCTGAGCAGTTGATAGAAATAACATCAATAAGATATCCAATAAATACAAGTGGTAGAATACTAAAAAAAAGTACTTCAAATTGATTGAGTGAATTATGAAATTACTTTGCGAATATAATATTAAAATACTAAATTACTTAAACGATTAAGTGAATTGGTATATGTATATAACCTTATTACTGTCAGTGACCAGTAACATATGAGAGACAGACATAAAGATATAAAAAAGCATAAAAAGCTTAAGATAATTCTGCATAGTTATAAAATCCTAATATTAGGGAATATTTCCTTACATAAAGCAACGGCAGCTGAAACTAATTCTGTCACCCTTCTGGAGCTGTGGCTTCAAATAATAAAAATGAAGTGATTTGCTTTAAAACTCACATGATAGCTTTCATAACTGCAGACTGCAAAATACCCAGGATTTTTTTTAGTGATCAGCACTTCCTTAGCTACAAAGATATGAATCCTCTTATTTAAAATACCCTGGGCTTCTTCCATGGCTTTGAGATTGTCCAAATGTAGGAATTAGTGTCAGATTTGTTTTTCCTGCCAGGTCTCATTTCATTAGAGGAAAGAAAATTTGCTGTTGAAATTCCTTGCAAGAAAGAAAAAAATGAGGTGAATTGTCCCAGTAGCCTGCCCTCCTGCATGTCTGAAGAATGAAATGGTAATGGAATGGGTGTGAATGTTCCACCTTTCTTGAATATGCAACAATATGCACTGTTTTTAGGGTTTTTTAAACTGAGTTAGAAGGGACATTGAAAATCTTCTATGCAACCCCCTACTCAAACAGGAGCCCTACACTACTCTGGACAAATGGAACTGATCAAGAGGCTTGTATGACTATGTTTGTCGCTGCCATGGGAGATGGAAGTTTCTCAGGATGTCTATATTATCTATCATCTATCTATCTATCTATCTATCTATCTATCTATCTATCTATCTATCTATCCATCCATCCATCCATCCATCCATCCATCCATCCATCCATCTATCCATCCATCCATCCATCCATCCATCCATCCATCCATCCATCCATCCATCCATCCATTCGGTGGTGGGATTCAAATATGTGAACAACTGGTTCTCTGTGTGGATTCCGCTTCTGGAAGTCCATTCTGGGCCTGGGCAACAAAAAATTGGCTACCGGTTCTGCTGAAGTGGTGTGAACTGGCTGAATCCCACCACTCTATCTATCTATCTATCTATCTATCTATCTATCTATCTATCTATCTATCTATCTATCTATCTATCTATCTATCTATGTATCTATCTATCTATCTATGTATCTATCTATGTATCTATCTATCTATCTATCTATCTATCTATCTATCTATCTATCTATCTATCTATCTATCCATCCATCCATCCATCCATCCATCCATCCATCCATCCATCCATCCATCCATCTATCTATCTATCTATCTATCTATCTATCTATCTATCTATCTATCTATCTATCTATCTATCTATGTATCTATCTATCTATCTATCTATCTATCTATCTATCTATCTATCCATCCATCCATCCATCCATCCATCCATCCATCCATCCATCCATCCATCCATCTATCTATCTATCTATCTATCTATCTATCTATCTATCTATCTATCTATCTATCTATCCATCCATCCATCCATCTATCCATCTATCCATCTATCCATCCATTGGTGGGATTCAAATATGTGAACAACTGGTTCTCTGTGTGGATTCCGCTTCTGGGCCTGGGCAACAAAATATTGGCTACCGGTTCTGCCAAAGTGGTGCGAACCAGGTGAATCCCACCACTCTATCTATCTATCTATCTATCTATCTATCTATCTATCTATCTATCTATCTTTTCGTATTTTTGTTGATTGTATTGTTTATGTTATGTCTTGTTTTTATATGTATTTTTTTGTTTAAATATATGTTTTCATAAAAGCAATAAAAAAATAAAAAAATAAAAAAATATCTATCTATCACCTCCTGGAGCCACTGTATCTCCTGGATAGCCATATATTCTAATTCCATTTAAATAAACAAATATGGGTATATCAAAGTATGACCATTAGTAAAACTGCTACATTATGAAAACTGTGGAACAGAATACAATGCCTACAATTGCCCTTTTTGTAGAATCCTAAGGCTGGAAGGGGGCTTGGAAGCCTTCTAGTCCAACTCCCTGCCCAGGCCAAGAGTCCTTCTTCCATCCCAGACAAATGAATGTCCAATCTCTTCTTGAAAACCTCCACTGATGGAGCACCCACAACGTCTGGAGGCACAGTGTTCCGCTGATTAGTTGTTCTCTGTCGGGAAATTTCTCCTTAGTCCCAGGTTAGAGTTCCCTTTGATAAGCTTCTACCTGTTACTTCTTGTCTGGCCCTCAGGTGCTTTGGAGAATAGGTCGACCCCCTCTTCTCTGTGACAGACCCTCATAGAAGTACCAGAAGACAGTTACCATGTCATCCTTAATCCTTCTTAATCCTCCTTTCATAGGCTACACACAGGGCTTTTTTTCTCATAGAACGCTCAGAACGGAGTTCCGGCACCTTTTTTGGATGGAACCTTGTAGGGTAGGCAAAGGCGGGTTGTCTGACATGTGTGAGTTCCGGCACCTTTTTCTTTTACCAAAAAAAGCACTGGCTACACATATATAGCTCTCCAACGCCATCAGTATGAATGGAAGCTTTCCCATCAGAAGGTAACTTTTCATGAGAACACCTTGTGAAATGGCCTCACGAGGTCGATGTTCGTTAAGGTGCTTCCAAGTAAAAGGCATCACGCAGGGATGCAATCATTCAAAGCTTTATTTAACGATAAAGTAAATAGAAAGAGTTCCCTGGCATGGAGGCGTCCATGCCTAGATTGAGCTCATGGATAGGCGAGCAAGCAGAAGAGAGAACAAAGAGAACAGAGAGCAAGCAAGCAGAGAGCAGCCCCTTGGGCAGAGGTATTTATGGGGGGGTCTCTGCCCCTCCCTTACCATAAAACTCTCTCGCCAATGGGGCTGCAGGGGCCGGGGACCCCTGACCCACCAGTGGGAGCAAAGAAGCCTCTTTGCTCCCATCTGATGACCTTTTTGGGGAACTGCCATGGCTGGCACAAAACATCTAACACACCTAGGATTTGTTTTCACCCAAAGACAAAACATAATTCAAACGTATTATAATCTTTCCTTCTTTTCTCCTCTTTCCTTTTCTCTTCTAATACAAAAAATGCCAAAACCACCACAAAGAGAAATTGGACAAGAAATTCTCAAGCACACTGAGAAAATGGCAGAAAGTAATTGCTTTTATGCAAGGGGACAGGATGTTCCAAAAAAGGAAAAAAAAGGCAAGACAGATTTCAAATCGGCCTTAATGGGAACCATCTGCTTATTCCATAGAGCCATCTTGGTTCATCATAACTTTTCTTGGCTTGTCCTGCTTTTTTTTTTTTTAATAATCCCCCAACTCCACTTAGAGACCAGCAAAATTGCAAAGCACTTACTTTTCTTTGGAACATATATTATTCTTGTGTTACTTAATCCACAACTGGAAAGTTGTCACATAAAATTCTCTCCTTTCTATAATTCCGAATTTAATTTGCAATTCCCAATTTAAATGCTAATGAATTTGTCACCTTTTAGAATGGGGTTCTTAGAGACGTGCAAAGCTTTGCAAGTACGGGTAAGTTTTCTTTGGTTTTTCAGATTTCAAATTGTTGTGTTTTTGTTTCTTTGTCTCTTGCTTGACTTTCAGTTTTACTTAGTTCATTTGGAAGAAATATTCATTTTTTTCAGATTTTAATTTAATTTATTCCACCCTATACATTTGACTCAGTATAAATCTAGAGTATAATTCCAAATTAGATGATTAAAAATGATTAGTTTTCCAGTTATCTGGTACATGTTAGAAAACTTTTTTTCCTAATGAACCAAATATCTTTATTCACCACACTGAATTTTTGACATATAAAGAAATTCAACAAAAAGTAACAGAAATGATATCAAGGTTTTGTCTTGTAAGCTTTTAGGAAAACAGGTCAACTCATCCTGGGAACCAAATGTCAAGGCTCGTTGCCTTGGAAGAGTGAGGAAAATTCTCAGGGACGACTCACACCCTGGACGGTATCTCTTTACTCTCCTACCATCGGGTAGGAGATACAGGAGTATAGCCAGCCGTACCAACAGGCTGAAGAACAGCTTTTATCCGTGGGCTGTTAGGTTCTTGAATGGGAAATAACTTTTGTGAACTTTTGTGAATTTTATGCAGAATTGACTTGGGAGGCCGGTGTGTGGTATAGTTGGTTCACATGGTGTAGTAAGATGGAGGGTTTGTTGTCACTGTGAGTTGGGGGGGTGGGAGCACAAAGGGAGGCTCAGCTAATCTCAATGTACACATAGTTGTACTTTGACAATAAAGGTTCATTTCATTTCATCTCAGATTGTTGGGGGCAATATGCTGACTCTGTAAACCGCTTGTAGCAGTGGCCCCCAATCTTTTGGGCACAAGGGGATGGTTCTGTAGAGAGAGGCTTTTCTGCAGATTGGAGAGGGCATGGTTTCATGTTCTGCCTGCATCCCATGGATGGAGCTTCACTTGTTGGCCTGCTCCACAGACCAGGGGTTGGGGACCCCTGACTTAGAGAACGTTGTAAAACACTATGAAATGGTATATAAGTCTAAGTGCTCTGCTATTGCTATTGCTATCTCTTCCTTTTACCATTAATTGAAAATTAGCAAACAGAGACCCTTTTTTATGGAATTGGATTAAATTTGCAGACTTTTATTTACAGCCACTATAAGGAAAGTTAAGGAAAGTTAGTGCTTCAAGACTATGTATGTGTGTAAAAATGTGGGATAACCTTAGAAAACCATGATAGAAGACTCTGCGTCTTCTGGAGAGATTCAGGATGGAAAGTCCAGAAGGAAATAGGAAGCTAATGGCGGTCAGAGGTCATGATCCAGAGCAGGGAAACAGACAGAATCCTGACAGGTTGGTTGATGAACTGGCTTCACTGTGAAGATTTTATAGGTGTCAATGTATCCCTATGGACCTAGAACATCGGCTAGAATTCAGGTGGTTCTCTGCCAGCAGAGAGAGTAGTCAAGAAGTGAAGAATTGCTCTGCTTGGCCTCTTAAGGACATGGCTGGAGATATTACAGGTATTGAAAACAGAATACCAACAGAGAGAATATTGGTAGCTTGGACTGAACTGTGGAGTGCTTAGTACTCTCTGAACTAGGTGGGTTTCTTGCAGATGTTTCATTATCCAGCTAGGCAACATCATCAGTGCTAGAAGGCAGTGGGGTTTGTGGAGAGGAAGAAGAGGAGGGGAACTGTGGAGTCCTTGCTGCTTTCTGAGCTTGTTGGTTTCCTTGCAGACATTTCATTACCAAACTAGGCAATACCATTAGTGCTAAAAGGAAGTAAGATTTGTTCTTATTTTATACACTAGTGGCTTACCTTGTCAGTGTTGGTGGGAATGTCTGTATGATTCTTTAATTAGGCTGTTGATTGCTGTTGGCTTGTTTGTCTAAGTTGGCACAATCGGTAAACCATATCCCAAATAAGAAACGATCAACTGAGCATGTGATCAATTGATTGCCAACCCAGGAGGGGGGGGGAAACCTAGCTATCCTACCTAACTAAGCATCAGTTGCCTTTTCTCACACAGTGACATCCAGTTCTGTCCAATTCAAATTTGTCAACATCCAGTTGGACTAGTCCACCACCATGGAGGCATCCCCAAGACCCCCATGCTGATGGTCCCACAGCACCACTTGGAGTCGATTTCAATCGATGTAAGTTAAGAGCAGGAAACAGCAGATCCTGTTTTGTGTTTTAGACCTCAGCTATCTATTAGGTCCCTTCCAGTTTGTACTGGGCCGGTTTCACTGACATTAAAAACTCTAGCGGGAATGTGAAGTTTATTGAGCAGCACATATTGTGGGAACTGTGCCAGTCCCTTACAAAGCCCAACTGCGAAGATCATGTTTTGTAATTTGCGTAAATGACACTTACTCGACTTCCTGGCATCCATGACTCAAGAGCCTCTTTCCCAATCTGACAAAGGAGATATGTGACATTAACTGCTTCCACCTGTTAGACTGGTTCATGATTTTAAAGAAGGTTAACTACAGAGCACCATTTGGAAACTGTTAGCAAGGATGCTTGAACTCTCAAGGGGCAGGTTGTATTGTACACCTTGGTGCTGGCTGACTGTTTCTTGGCTTCAGCTTTATCACTGAAGTCCATCAGCCGGGGATCAACCAGGAGGCCAGTTAACAGTTGGGCTAATCTAAACAATTTTGGGAATTTGCAAAGTTCCATAGATTTTTCTCCATCCTGCTCAAGTCTGAAAGTTCAATAAGAGCTCCTGAGAACATAATTCCTGAAGTTGAGGAGCTGGGGACACATCCTGATCCCTTATGACTAGATGGAACTTAACATTATGTTTATTTGATTTAATGTGTAATGACATTAACCTAAACATTAATTCCACAGATAAACAGATCTCTGGGAAACAGTCAGATTTTTTTTTAATAGACAATTTAGGGGGGGGGGAATCTTTACCCTCTGAGAGGCAAGCTGAAGTTTGAGGAGTACATTTTGACCAGCTGTAGTAGCAGCAATAGAAGTTGGAATGTCTTTACTTAACTAGATCAGTGGTGGTGAACCTATGGCACGGGTGCCAGAGGCGGCACTCGGAGCCCTCCCTGTGGGCACCCGTGCCATGCCTCGGAGGTGGCAACTGTCCCTCTTCAACCAGCCACCCCCCACAGGTGTCCCTCCCCACAAGCGACAATGAGGTGACTACACCCACCTTGGCCACACCCACCCAATCTTCCATGACCACCACAGCCACAGCCACCCAGTAGGATACACCCACTTGGCACCCAGCGATAAATAAGTGGGTTTTGGGTTGCAGTTTGGGCACTCGGTCTCTAAAAGGTTCGCCATCACTGAACCAGATCCTTTTATTGGTGGGTAGGACTAAATATATGCTTTCTTTTTTTACTAATTTTACAGCAGAAGCTTAGACTTTTAGTATTTCTTTAGCTATGCTAAAGATTTGGCCAGTTTATTCATCAATAGACCTTTGGGCCAAGTTTTGTTTGCAATAGTGGTGAATATCTGTAGCTCGGGTGTAGGATGAAGATGGAGGTTCATTCTCCGAGCTTGAGGGTTGGTTTCTGAATATTTTGTTACCAGGCTAGTTAACATCTTCAGCGTAGTTTAGGGGATGTCATTGTCAATGTCTGTCTGTTTATAAGGGCTTCAGGTGTGAGGGTCTTTTGATGGGTCTTGTGATGGGTCAGGTGTGAGTCATCAGTGAAACCCACAAGCCTCTCACTGATGACTCACACCTGACCCATCACAAGACCCATCACAGGACCCTCAGTTGACACACCCACACCTGAAGCCCTTGTCATCAGAACATCCCCTCAACACGGACATCCCCTCAACTCCGCTGAAGATGTTACCTAGCCTGGTAACGAAACATTCGGAAACCAACCCACAAGCTCGGAGAACGAACCTTCATCCTCAAAGTCTTGTTTCTTTGCTGGCTTCCATTTCTAATTCTGGTTTGTTTGTACGCTGGCTACCAAAGCATATTGTGCCAGGTGTGTTGCAGAATACAGTACAGGTGGTCCTCAATTTACGTTTAGTTGCTTTGCAACCATTCAAACCTAGCATAGAAACCTCCCCCCACCCCAAAGCTATTTATGACCACGTTCTGAACTTATGAAATCCAGGTCTCCTTTTCATGGGGATGTGAATGCATTTTGGGGCACTCAGCAACTGGCTGTTTGCTATGCTGTGATTTATGACATTTTCCCCAAAAAACTGATATTTACTTTTAGTATCTAGGGGGGAAAAATGTCCCATAGCAAACAATAGTCCCAAAGGTGCTTTTTCAAGAGGCAACTGGACTTCAGAACTGAAGAAGCTTCTTGGATGAGAAGAAAAAGGTCTTCAAAGAAAAACCAAGAAAGTCAAGTTGCCTTTTGAAAAAGCACCTTTGGGGCAACCATGGCCTGGATGACTGAGACCCTCCATAGACATAGTGCACAATAGGTTCATTTAATTTTAAAACAGGCACTTTCACTTGATGACCCTCTTTTCAACCCTCATAACCTTACTTGCCTGGCTTCGTTATCAAGGATAACCTGATTGCATTCCCAGTCAGACGAGACCTTTTTAATGGACTTGATGTACATAACCTTCATGAGGTATCAACTTTCTTCTCGCTCTTACTGAAATACAATCCCTTTTTTTGTGGGGGTGCGGCTGGGGGGGGGGAAGAATATACCATATAGCCTCAGAATGTTTTCCTCCGAGAGAAATGGTCCAAAAGCATCTCGTTCAACATTATGCGAAGACGTTTTGGTTTTGTTCCTGAAACTTAACTACACTACAATCACCTTGACTGTGCTTTCCAGGATGGCATCGTTGTCCTTTTGTTTCTTGGGGGAAAAATCTGCTTGGGGGTAAGTGGTTGTTTGCATGCCACTTGCGATGGTGCGTGGGAATGATCTTCGGAGGCCAGAGGAAGACCTGCAGCCTAAATAACTGTCGTGCAAAAGGTATCTCATCTCACAAGGAAAAGAAGAAGAATGAAAGCATCTCACAAGAGACCCCACCTTATCCCACCTTTATTGGTTTTATCAGTAACTCGAGGCAGCAAATATATCTAATAGTCTTTCCTCCTCCTTATTTTCCCTAACAAAAATAATCCTGTACAGTGGGTTGGGCGGAACTGGCCCCAAATCACTCAGATGGTTCTTATGCCTAGAAGTCACCATCTCCTGGTGATTGGCCCAAAGTCTTCCAGCCAGTTTTTATGCCTAAGTTAGGAGTGGAACACCCAAGTCTGCCCCTGATTGACCCAAAATCAGGCCTAGTACCTGAATTACTAGGGACGCAGTGGCTCAGTGGGTTAGGACGCTGAGCTTGACGATCAGAAGATCGGCAGTTTGCCGGGTCGAATCCCGAGTGCCGCGTAGCAGAGTGAGCTTCTGTTACTCGTCCCAGCTTCTGCCAACCTAGCAGTTCGAAAGCACGTAAAAATGCAAGTAGAAAAATAGGGACCACTCCGGTGGGAAGGTAACAGCGTTTTGTGCGCCTTTGGCATCTAGTCATGCTGGCCACATAACCACAGGACGTCCTCGGAAAAAGCGCTGGCTCTTCGGCTTTGAAACGGAGATGAGCACCGGCCCCTAGAGTTGGAAACGACTAGCACGCATGTGCGGGGGAACCTTTACCTTTACCTGAATTACTAGACCTAAACTGCTTCTCTTTTTCTTCTACCTATCCCCAGGCTGCTGAAATCCAGATTCAAACAGCTTTTGGATCCAACACAAGCTGGTCCCAAAACCATTTCTCTCCTTTCTACACTTCATTATTTTCTAGTGATAGTTCTAGATTATTTTAGTCCTAGCAATATGATATACCCTCGATCGGATGAACAGGCCAGATGAATGGCACAGCATCACGCACAATTGTTGGTTTTCTTACAGTCAGGTTGCTTCAATATCTAAGCCTGAATTCCCTAGAAGTCTAAGAACCACATGATTGACCATCAATTTTCTCCAAGCAAGCATCTTGGGCCAAACCGTTGTTAATATTTCAACCAACCATCTGATCCCATTAGCCAAAACAACAAATTAAAAGTTCAAATGTCATAGGAAAAAAAGAATGCTGGGGGACAAGCACGGAGGGCATGAAAGCTTGTAAGAGAGCACAAATGCTGACTGACAATACCAAGGCAGTGGAAATTTCGTCTCTCCCTTTGGTTTGAAGGACATTTGTAAGCAGACCTGTTTGACTCTAAGATAGATGCAAAGAAAAGCTTTAATTATCCTTGACAGAGATGTCTTCCTATGAAAACACCAACTCAACTGACAAATATTTCAAGCAATGGTTACTGCTTGCTAAGTCAGAGGGAGGGAAAATACAGGGGGACATAACCCCTTAAACAAACGGAGCTGACAAATGTGTCATTACCTAACTGCTAGTGGTGGCGCCTTATTACACCTTAATTGTGGTGCGCCTTGGGTCTCCCTATCTCATTCCTGTCACACTGTTGTCTCACCTCTGTTGAACGTGGGACCAGTGTGCCTGGAAGATCCCCTCTCCCTGAGCTGCCTTCCTTAAGCTGATAGGGAATTATGGGAATTGCAGTCTAACACAGGTCAAGAAAGACTGCCTTCATTGGATACAGATACATTTTCATGGAAATTATGATAAAGTCAACTGGGAGCCGAGGTAGAAAGGTGTTTCACATATCTGTAGAGTGACTTACCTAGAACTTTGAATGAGGGGGCAACAGAATCTTTGGGGAAGTGGAATGTATTAATTTTTTTGCAGGTTGCAGCAGATGACCAGGGAGAGGTCAAACACGTTATCAGTCATGAGTCCTTTCATGCCCACAAGAGGTCTAAAGTCCTTGAATTCCTGAGACTCTTATCTACCGCCAATTTGCCTTGACTGTTAGTCGTTCAGATTCTTGAAGAGAGCTTAAGCTTGCCATAAATCTTTATACCCATGTGAACTGCCTGGATCTTCTGTTTTCCGTTCTACTTGACACAGGCAGTTAAGAGGATGTGATTTTTGCTTTACAGTACTTACAGTATGTCTTGTGTCAAGGCCTAAAAAAGCCAAAAAGGCATGCTGTGATTTTTCCAAGCAGATTTATTTATTATTCTGCACCTCTGGATAGAATCTTGCCAAACTAAAGCAAAGTACCACCCACACAAAGCGTATGTTCTGGGAACTATTAGGGAGGAGCTGTCTTCACCCTCCTTCTCTCACACAAGCTATCTGAACTGAGTTGCCTCTTGCTCCTCTGGAATCCACCCCTTTCTTTCTGGAAATCCCGATTACATTCCATCACATCTGTTTATTTATGAACTTATTTTTATTTTACGTGTAACATATTACAACAGAACTCTTTTCCTTAACGAGCTAAATTTATCCTTGTTACTTGTTGCTAGGTGTTATTTGCCAAGTTTGTCTTCTCCACCTGTAAGGTAAATTGACACAGCCTACTCTGGAGAGTCAACCTGCTGCCTGGCAAATTCATTCTTCTCTATAGAACAGGGGTGCCACATTCCTTAAAGCATCATTGAAAGCCTATTAGGGGCTCAGAAAAAATGTTGGACACTAGTTATTAAGAGAACTCAAAAGGCCAGCAAAGTAGGTAAAAGAAGTAGGTAGCAAATGCTGCTCTAAGAGATAATATAGCTAAGTGGTGGACCATTTGCTTTGCATGCTAAAAAAAAAAGCCATGGTTTTTCTCCTGGCATGATTAAGAAGAAAATCCAAAAGGTTTGTTCTCTCCTCAGATGCCAATACAGCCTCAAAAAGAAAGCAGAATGTCAAACAAGGCAGGCTTGAAAGTCAAAAAACGTTCCCTTTAGAAAATATTCTCCATAAAATCTTCCAATATTTGAGGGGCTGCCACAAAGAAGAGGGACGCGGTGGCTCAGTGGGTTAGGACGCTGAGCTTGTCGATCAGAAGGTCGGCAGTTTGGCGGGTCGAATCCCGAGTACCGCATAACAGAGTGAGCGCCTGTTACTCGTCCCAGCTTCTGCCAACCTAGCAGTTCGAAAGCACATAAAAATGCAAGTAGATAAATAGGGACCGCTACGGTGGGAAGGTAACAGCGTTCCGTGAGCCTTTGGCGTCTAGTCATGCCGGCCACATGGCCACAGAGACGTCCTCGGACAGGCGCTGGCTCTTCGGCTTTGAAACGGAGATGAGCACCGGCCCCTAGAGTTGGAAACGACTAGCACGCATGTGCGGGGGAACCTTTACCTTTACCTTTACCACAAAGAAGAAGGGGCTCAACCTATTCTCCAAAGCACCTGGAGGCAGAACAAGAAGCAATCAAACTAATCAAGGAGAAAACCAACCTTGATAGGACAATCAATCAGTGGAACAGCTTGCCTTCAGAAGTTGTGGGTGCTCCATCATTGTAGACCTTTAAGAAGAGATCAGACAGCCATTTGTCTGAAATGACAGAGGGTCTCCTACTTGAGCAAGGGGTTGGAGTAGAAGACCTCCAAGGTCCCTTCCAATTCTGTTATTCTGTTACTGAACCATATTTTAGGCCAGTGTACCATTGTTAGTCAAATTCAGCCGTGTAGTTTCCTACATCATCTTGGTGTAACCAATTGAATACCCACCCGGCAGATTTTCGGTACAACTTTTCTTTCTTTTTGTTTTCTTTCTTATACTATATTATTTGGAGATTTTCTCTACTTTTAGCAGGATTTTCTGCATTGTATTATACTGCCTATAACAGTGCAACTGAATTTTCGCTGGATTAAAAATTCAAGAGAACATTGAAAATTCTAGGTGGAACCATCTAAAGAAGGGTAGGTCCATTTTCTCAAGCCTTTGGGATCAATATTTTCTTAATCATTTTATTACCCTGTTGTCTGTCATTCGTGGATGGGAGGGGAGCATTGTTAATTGAACTGTCTCAATTTGCACTTCTCATGCAGATAATATTTGCGTCAAAAAATAGTTACAGTAATTTACAGACTAGGCACTTTCCCATAATTTTGCAGTCCATCATTCACTAAGAAATACCCATAAAAATTTGTATAGGAAAAGTAATGTGAATATTCTTATCATTTTTTAAAAAAATCGTAAGAGAAATCAATTGACAATTCTTAAGATTCAATACACATAAAACAGACCGATTTAGATTGTCGTAGATATCCAAATAAATGAGAATTCATTTCTAGCTAGACCAGGCAATACTCTCACTTCAGAGTATTCAGGAAGCACCAAAACAGAAGCTTCACAGTCTGTAAGGATAAGAGTTGGTGTTTTCTGCTTCTTTTTATTTTCCAAAGTGGAAATTCTTCTCAGCTCTGGAAGCTTCAGGACATTTTTAGCTGAAGGGGAGCTGATTAACTAATCTAAAGCATATCATTTCAAACTCACTGGAAACATCAAGTTAAATACTACAAACATGCCCAAAATCCCCATGAAAAGTGATAGTAAAATGGATAACATATAATGCAATCTCCCCTTGTAATTTTCAATTAATGTAATCAAGATCTTGCCTAAATTTTTATTTATTTATTTATTTTATTTTAATTCCATTTATATCCCGCCCTTCTCCGAAGACTCAGGGCGGCTTACAAGCTTAGCAGTAGCCTTCATTCTATGTATATGCCTGCTTATTAGGGCTTTCATACACACCCCAAGCAGCATTATTACAAAGTCAGCAATGATCAGAACAGATTTGTTGGTTTCTTTCAGATATTATAGCCTTTATAGTTTATTCTCCAATCTTCCTATACAAAACCCACATGACATTGAAGTTCATAAGTAGTGATGCATGGAAAGGAAAATAGGTGCTAACCTAAACTAAAGCCTGTTTTTAAATTAGGGGGATATTCTGGTGGTGGTATTAATTGACTGAATTACAAGCAGATGCCCCATTAAAGCACCTTTCAAAAGCTAAAACCAGAGATGCTGAATTTTATTAAGCAATCTCTACTTTGCTTTTTTTTCATGAAGAATGCACCTTGCCAAACATCCAAACCCTGTGGAAAACTTATTCAAATATTTATCGGCACACGAGCAATCTCAAACTTGCAAATTAAATGAGAAATCTTCAGACAAGTACACACACAACACGAAGTTGTAGCAATCTATTCTCTCTCTCTCTCTCTCTCTCTCTCTCTCTCTCTCTCTCTCTCTCTCTCTCTCTCTCTGTCTCTCTCTCTCCCCCCCCCCCACAAATGATTTCACCCAAACGTGGCTGCTTTGAATATCTCTACTAGGAAATGTTCCTCGCTCCTTTTGCATACGTTGTTGATATCTATAATTGAAACTTAAAAGCTACAAGCGTGAATAATTTAATCAGAAAGCATATTGTTTTTACTGTTCTCAGTATGAATCCAAATGATCACATTATTGTCATGTTAGAATATCAGAATGTACTTAGCGTTATTTGCTCAGTCATCTTAGGCATGTTGCTTGTGATTTAAAACACCCTCAGCCCCCCCAAAAACACACACACACACACAAACACACATACAGCATTCACAGTGTCAAAGAAAAAGGGGGCCTGTAATTTATATGCATTGAGTTCTCTGGTTTTAGCTTAAGCAAATGAGATTTCTCGTCCCCTCCAGACAGGTTTTTTTTTTTTTAACCATTGATTCAAGCATTTTCTGCCGGTTGTGTTACATTCACTGAGAATGACCCTTAGGCTGAATGGGATAATCCCTCATAGGAGACACACAATCTCCTTACCCAAGAGCACCTCGGTTGCAGAATATGCCACAGATACTAATGAAGTTGGCTACGATGTGTTAGATTGGGGAGGAGGAGGGTGCAGAGAAGAGGGTTGCTGCCCCCCCCCGCTTTCTTCTAGGCTGCAAAATGCATTGTGAAATTGCAGCAAGAAGGGGAGAGAAAAGATTGGCCATGTGCTACCTCCACTGATAGCTTTGACTGCTTTGCCTCCAACGAAGCTACTGCTAAGGCAGTGAGGCACACACAGTGTCTTCCAGACTAGGAATGCAATTGCACTTCACTTTGGTATTTGCTCTTGTTGCGTTTTTCACGTCTCTGAATTTGGGGACACTAAACAAAAGCCGGTAGCCAGACGGCAGCGGCGTGTATTTGAGGGAAATTGCAACGAGGCACAAGGGAGGAGAACGTTAGGATTCCCCGTTAAAGAAAGGGGTCTGTGAAGAAAAAGTTGTTAGGAAATGGGCAGGCTGACAAGGAAAAAGAAGTTTCAGACAGGCGATTATTATTTTTTTTACACTGATGAAGACCTTTTCCCAGTTTTCGTCAACACAAACACCCACAAACTGATAGAGAAAGAGAATACAATGACTTTCCCTATGTTCCATAACTTTAGGAAGTGACACTGTTGGATCCCTAATGCTTTCTTTAGGTTTGCTTTAATTTTTTTTATTTATTTATCTATATCCCACCTTTATTATATATTTTTTTACAAATAACTCAAAGCAGTGAACATCTCCAGCAAAGCTTCCTCCTCCTGTTTTCCTCACAACAACAACTCTGTGAGATGGGTTGGACTAAGAGAGAGAGAGAGAGAGAGAGAGAGAGAGAGTGATTGGCCCAAAGTCTCCAGCTTTCATCCCTAAGGCAGGACTAGAACTCACTGTCTCCTGGTGATTGGCCCAAGGTCACCATGCTGGCTTTCATGGATAAGGCAGGACTAGAACTCACATTCTCCTGGTGATTGGCCCAAGGTCAACCTGCCGTTTTTCATGGATAAGGACTTGAACTCACAGTCTCTTGCTTTCTAGCCTGGCGCTTTAATCACTAGATCAAACTGGCTATCCATTTTTCCATTTCTACACAAGCTACAATATAAGATAATATATATACTTTTCCTTGTATATTTGGCTAAAGTATAAATATACAGTGAACATGCATTCCTTGCTCTAAAGGACCGTCCTTTGTTTCAAAAAATTGTCCTTTAGATTCATTTATTTTTCAAGAGCTCCCCTTTTGTGCTTCACTTTGGACCTTTGGTTTTAACTTTTAAAATGGTACCAATTACAGAGCCTTGGTGGAGCAGTGGGCTAATGCCTCCTTAAGTAACACCAGCTGCCTGCAATTAGTGCAGGTTCGAGTCCCACCAGGCTCAAGGTTGACTCAGCCTTCCATCCTTCCCAGGTAGGTAAAATGAGGACCCAGATTGTGGGGGGCAATTAAGCTGACTTTGTAATAATGCCGCTTGGGGTGTGTGTGAAAGCCCTAATAAGCAGGCATATACATAGAATGAAGGCTACTGCTAAGCTTGTAAGCCGCCCTGAGTCTTCGGAGAAGGGTGGGATATAAATGGAATTAAAATAAAATAAAAATAAAATAAAAATTAATGCACACCCTTTCACGTTTGCATGAAAAACAAGTAAATCGAGTGGTCTTTGGAAATAAATGTCCACGTACTGTTTGATTATAGACATTTTATTAGAAAGTGTGCTTTTGTTAAGTTTTTTTGAATTTTCCTTTGTCAAGCAAAGTTATAAACACGAACAATTTTTTTTTTAAAAAAAAATTAGCCTTGTGAACTTCTTTTAGATTTGCCGCTTTTTTTCAGATTTCTCCTTTAATTTTTCCAAGAAAATATGGTCATCGTCTATAATCAAACAGTACGTGGGCGTTTATTTTCAAAGACCACTCAATTTACATGTTTCTCATGCAAACGTGAAAGGGTGTGCATTAATTGGTACCATTTGAAAATTTGAAACTAAGGGTCCAAAGTAAAGCACAAAGGGGAGCTCTAGAAATTGATTAAAATGCTCAAATTAAAGCATGAAGAAGGAAAATGGATCAGGAATACAGGTTTCAACATCTCTGTTTTGCTCAGTGAGTTTGAAAAAAGGCCACTGCTGAAAATAGCCTCATCTAGAAAGACCTTTTTCCCCACATTCTTATGAAACAAGCCATGTGTGGGTGACGTTCTGACCATTACTTATACTTTTTACTTCAGGATTCTGAATCGAATGCTTATTCTGTTCTTTATGTAGGTTAAGGAAGTGGGGAAAGTAATTTATTTATTTTTATTTATTTAATAATATTTATATACTGCCCTTCTCCCGAAGGACTCAGGGCGGTGAACAGGGCAAGAATAAAAATACATGGTTACAAAAATTAAAAAAGGATTAAATATGTGCCCACTAAAAACAGTCAATACAATATTAAAACCCCAATAAAAGAAGAATAAAAAAACCCCACCAATCCCCCATCAGGCCAGGCCGGCTTGTTCGAATAAGAATGTCTTTAGATCGCGTCGGAAGGATCGAAGATTGGGCGCCATCCGGAGCTCAACGGGTAACTGATTCCATAGCTCCGGGGCGCCCACAGAGAAGGACCTCCCCCTGGGGGCCACCAATCGACATTCGACACAGGGCGGAGGAAAGTGACCTATGACCATTTTTTGCACGACCGTGGCAGCCTCCCCACGGTCACGTGATCAAAATTCAGACACTTGGCAACTGACTCATATTTATGACGGTGTCAGAGTGGTCAATTTTTGAGACCTTCTGACAAGCAAAGTCAATGGGGAAGCCAGATTCACTTAACAACAGGGGTTAGTTACTTAAAAACTTACTTACTTGAAAAACTGCAGTGATTCATTTAACAACTGTGGTGAGAAAGGTCGTAAAATGGGGCAGAATTTGCTTAACAACTGTCTCGCTTAGCAAAAGACACACAACCACAATTGAGCCCAAAATTCCTTTTGCTAAGCGAGACAGTTGTTAAGCAAATTTTGCCCCATTTAACGACCTTTCTCGCCACAGTTGTTAAATGAATCACTGCCGTTTTTAAAGTAAGTTTTTAAGTAACTAACCCTGTTGTTAAGTGAATCTGGCTTTCCTAATACCTTCAGCAAATATTTCGTCCCTCTGGCCATCGTATTCCCTGAAGTGGACAAGGCTGAAATTTTGGAACGATGTACTAGCAACCCAGAATCCAGAGGTGGTGGCGTCATGGGAAGAGTATTGCTGTTGTAAGATGCATCCAGCAGATATCACAACACTGGAAGCGTTAAGAGAGAAAGCATCTTGCAAACACATCTGCCCTGAAGGGAGATTTTTCAGGAAGCATTCACGGATGTGGCGAATGGGCTTCTTGCAGTCCAATAGACTGATATCTTGGCCCTGAGACACGTACACTCTGTAAGTTAAGAGTTCCTTTGGGGATTTTTTTTTTAAAAAATACCAACCTCAGTATCCTTATTTCAATGGAGTATGCATCAAAAAAGAAAAAGGCACATTTTTTTAGCACCACATTTTTAGTAATGTCTAAGCCAAATACCACAATGAAAAATGCTACACCTGATATCTTGGCCCTGAGACACGTAGGCTTTGCCAGTGCCTATAAATTCATTGGATCACAGCACTAAAAGAAGTTTGGCTCTGATTCCTTCCCCCACAACCCTCACCCTCCATTTGTGGTCAGGGCAATTGAGGCCAACATCTGTCAGCCGGGACAGATTCATGGTCATTGGAAAAGTATGCAGTTTTAACTTTGGGTGCGTATGGAATTCATTTGATCCCAAAGAAGAGACAGCTATTGCATCCTGATGGCCAGTAAAAGAAAAAGAAAAGAGAATTTAACAATCTCCAACTACCTAATACTGAACATCTGTTAGGCACAATTTGTAACTACACTTGAAGTAAGTTTCAGAATCTGAGCAAGTTAAAAATGATATGATTTAAATGGATGCAAAAGGTGAACATAATTATAGTCAGGCAAGAGTGGGAATTTCCAGGGAAGAAAAACATGAACTTGTCTTGGAATATTACTCTGCAAGAATTGATATAAGTTGTTTTTATTATTTCTACCTGGCTTCAGCCTTGATTGCCAGAAGGAATAATTCTTTCTCTTAAAAGTGCTGGAAATGATAAAAAAAAACACATATTGGATCGTTTTTATATGTGGTGACAATGTAGTAAACCCCCCAAATATTGGGAAATCATTTAAGGTAGAATAGAACAGCTTTTAAAGTTGTAATTTCATAAGCTGCCCAGACTTGCCTATATAAACTTGCATATAAATTTAAGAAAAAAATAATTCCAATCTGAGATATTTGCCAAATATTTGATATCTCAAATATCAAATTTCACCAAATTATATTGTCCTTCAAAATTCAGTGAACTGGCATTGTATATGCTAAAGGCTGGTTTATATGCTTCCTGTTGAAAGAGATATTTGATTCCTTCCCTTTTTAAAAAAAAAATAGCTAATTAAATTGTGGGAATATGTTTTGATATCACAAACAGAAAAGTTAAATCTGATGCTGAATTTAAGTCTAACCAGGAAGATTTCCTGGATTATAAATGGTTTGGTGCCACAATGGAGATCCGGGTTTTCTTTTCCTTGGAATCATATGCTTCTTTGATCTATGATTTTTAGAATTATTTTACTGTATTTTTATTGTTTAGAGTTTTGTTATTTATTTGTGCTATGTTCACAAAGTCTGTTCAATTTAATGTTCGATGACAAGAACTGTACTTTATGTTTTGTTTTCTTGTGCATTTTTAATATCTTTCAAATTTACTTTTTTCTTTACGTTCTTTGAAATGTTTTTATACAGGGAGAGGAGAGAGGAGAGGAGAGGAGAGGAGAGGAGAGGAGAGAAAGGGAAGGGAAGGGAAGGGGAGGGGAGGGGAGAGGAGGAAAGGAGAGGAGAGGAGAGGAGAGGAGAGGAGAGGAGAGGAAAGGAAAGGAAAGGAAAGGAAAGGAAAGGAAAGGAAAGGAAAGGAAAGGAAAGGAAAGGAAAGGAAAGGAAAGGAAAGGGAAGGGAAGGGAAGGGAAGGGAAGGGAAGGGAAGGGAAGGGAAGGGAAGGGAAGGGAAGGGAAGGGAAGGGAAGGGAAGGGAAGGGAAGGGAAGGGACACTGCTATTATGTCCCCCCTAGTCCTTCTTTTCTCTAGTCTGGCCCTACCCAATTCCTGCAACCATTCTTCATATGTTTTAGGCCTTTAGTCATCTTCTCTGCACTTCTTCCAAAGTGTCAGCATCTTATTTGTAATGTGGTGACCAAAACTGGATGCTGAATTCCAGGTGTGATCTTTTGGTGCTTTGGAAAATAGTTTGACTCCCTCGTTTTTGTAGGAACCCCTCAAATATTGGAAGACCGCTATCATGTCTCCCCTTAAATAATTAAGAAATTAATTAATTAATTTGGATTAATGTATTGGATTTAAGAAAATGGAGCAAGAATGGGGGGGGAAAGATGCTTCTGTGCGCTTGTGTGTCTGCGTGTGTGTGTGTGTGAGAGAGAGAAAGAGAATTTTAAGCCTCATGCAAGTATCTAGATTTATCATATACAGTAAGTGACCGAGAAGACTCTGCTGGGGGAAAAAAATGTGATAAAATTCTACAAAACTATTAATGGTTCTCAAACATTAACCACCACCCCCCTTCCCCTTGCCTGCTACACTCACACCCACAATTCTGCAAAATGGGGGACAGAGCTACCTTTTTATCCCAACCGGCTGCCTTCGGAGGTAAAACGAGGAGAGACTCAAACTTCACAATCACCAATAATGAGCTATCATTACTCAAATTATACTGAGTGCTGATTAGGTTTAAAGTAATGAAGAAAACAACACAATCTATCATCATCAACCTAAAGGGAAGTCAATGTGCACTGGTGGTTTTGTTAGCTCTTAGCGCAGGGCTCCATCTACAGGGGTTGAAAGAGGAGCAAAATATATGTATATTTTTTTTTTCCTAGAGCTTTTACCAAAACAATCTGTCCTATGCTAAAACTTATTTGTACATTTTTCTTCTCTGCTCCCTGATCCCCAAAAAAAGTCCATTTTTCTGAAATGGGAAGGAGAGAGAGAGAAAGGGCGAGGGAGGTAAAAGAATAATAACAAGAAAGTTTTGGGGAATAACATGGTGCGTTTTTTCCTGTTTCGGGATCATTTTTAGGAAGCTGCAAGTGTCAAACCCATTCGTCAAACATTTTACAGACTCTCCGGAAAATGCAAAGTGAGTCAATGTCTCTCTGAAAAAGCAGAGTTTTAGCATGGGGTGGCTATTAAGAATTTCAGCCAAAGAGGGACGAAAGGTTTTTCAAAACTCACACAGAAAAACACTATTTGTCAGTTCTCATCAGGTATCCAGATGAAATATACAGTGAGCAGGAAGTTTGTTTTGTAACTCAAGAAAAAGTTTCCCCTACTTCCTCTGACTTTGCAAAGCAATTTGATTACGGAAGAGGAAGAATTTCAGGAGTGGGGTTATTTTGTCAGACGTTTTTCAGCACAAGTAACTGCATAAGCTCGTATTTTCTAAAATAAGACTTAATCCATGCTGCCATTTTCCAAATAACTGGGACGAGCCCCAGAGAGGTATAAACATGTCTTAAATTCCACGGGCAGATTTATTTATTTTTTGCCTTGTGCATATAAACAGAATGCAACAGAAATTTATTGATTTAACTATTTGACCATAATGAAAGATATAAAACAAACATGAATAGAATAGAATAGAATAGAATAGAATAGAATAGAATAGAATAGAATAGAATAGAATAGAATAGAATAGAATAAGAAATAAAAATAGAATACAATACAATAAGAAATAAAAAATTAGAATAGAATAGAATAGAATAGAATAGAATAGAATAGAATAGAATAGAATAGAATAGAATAGAATAGAATAGAATAGAATAGAATAGAATAAGAAATAAAAATAGAATAGAATAGAATGGAATAGGAAATAAGAATAGAATAGAATAGAATAGAATAGAATAGAATAGAATAGAATAGAATAGAATAGAATAGAATAGAATAGAATAGAATAGAATAGAATAGAATAAGAAATAAGAATGGAATAGAATAGAATAGAATAGAATAGAATAGAATAGAATAGAATAGAATAGAATAGAATAGAATAGAATAGAATAGAATAGAATAGAATAGAATAGAATAGAATAGAATAAGAAATAAAAAGAGAATGGAATGGAATGGAATGGGATGGGATGGGATGGGATGGGATGTAATAGGATAGGATAGGATAGGATAGGATAGGATAGGATAGGATAGGATAGGATAGGATAGGATAGGATAGGATAGGATAGGATAGGATAGGATAGGATAGGATAGGAATGGATAGGATAGGATAGGATTGGATAGGATAGGATAGGATAGGATAGGATAGGGGATGGAAGGGACCTTGGAGGTCTTCTAGTCCAGCCCACCTACAGCTTCTGAAGGAAGCCATTCCATTATGTTCCACTAGTTAATTGTTCTCACTGTATGCAAGTAGATACAAAGAAAACAACAGGACATATTGTTAGTTACGCATCACCTCTACAGTCAGCTCCAGCCTGATCCTCCCATCACACATATGATGGATTGTGTGATACCTTCTTTACCACAATCTGCAGTGGCACTTTCTCTCCTTATACTTAAGAGTCATGGAGCTTCTACGCAGAAAATTGTCTGTTCCACTGCTATTCACAGTTGTGCATTTGTCTATGTAAAACTGCAGCATAACAGCCATTTTTTAAGTTAAAATAATTAGTACTTATTAACCAAAGTGCATTTTAAACAATGTTTTATGTTCTTAAATTATAGAGGTATATAGCTGCTCTGTTTTAATTTTGCAATTACTGAATGGCAAAAACTTTCTGTCAGATTTCAGACAAAGAGTTAAAAATTTAGTCTTCATTTCTTTTTAATTGCAAGTTTATTTCTGGGCACAGCTATTCCTTACCTCAGACTGTCAATGACTTTTTCCCTAATGCCTGCATTTGTGTCTGTAGCTTACCTGCTATATCATTTCTTTTAATGTAAGGGTTCTTTTTATGCACATTTCTGCACTACATGACAAAACCTGGGGAAATGTGAAAACCAGTTTTCTTCTAATCTGTAAGGAATTAGTTTCTCCTAATCTGTTCAGGAAATCTTGGTTCTGCTTAGTTAAAATTATGGATCAAACAGCATTGTCTGACATTCCTAACTGAATTCTGTGTCTGCTTTAATCATATTTTCCCATTGTTTTTATTCTAAAGTTACTGGCCCTTGGCAGGTTTCTGGAACAGCCTATCAGAAAAATGGGGTTCAGGATCCCCTAACTACAAGCAATGTTATTGTATTTATTTCTATCCCACTTTGTCCCCACAACAGCAGCCCTCTGAGGTAAATTTGGCTAGAGAGAGGGACTAGCCCGAAACTACCCAGCTGGCTGAGGAATTCTGGGAGTTGAAGTCCACAAGTCATAAAAGGGCCAAGTTTGAAGACCCCTGGTCAAGAGCCTCGCAAGGGACTCTCCCTAGTGAGTGCATTAAAAAAAGGTAAAGGTTCCCCCGCACATGCGTGCTAGTCATTTCCGACTCTAGGGGCCGGTGCTCATCTCCATTTCAAAGCCGAAGAGCCAGCGCTTGTCCGATGACGTCTCCGTGGTCATGTGGCCGGCATGACTAGACACCAAAGGCGCACGGAACACTGTTACCTTCCCACCGTAGTGGTCCCTATTTTTCTATTTGCATTTTTACGTGCTTTCGAACTTTTAGGTTGGCAGAAGCTGGGACGAGTAACAGGCGCTCACTCTGTTACGCGGCACTCGGGATTCGACCCGCCAAACTGCCGACCTTCTGATCGACAAGCTCAGCGTCCTAACCCACTCAGCCACCGCGTCCTTAAAAGTGAGTGCATAGGAGACAACAGAAGAATTGTTGCTTCAGAGTTTCAAGATTCTGTTAACATAGCTTTACAATAGCTACGTTAGCTTATCTGGTCGTGTTTCCTGTTTGGTCTACCTGGTAAAGCTGACACTTGGTTTCTTGTCCAATATCTTTGTTGTTGTTAGCTGCGAAGTCATGTCCGACCCATCGCGACCCTATGGACAACATTCCTCCAGGCCTTCCTGTCCTCTACCATCTTCTGGAGTCCATTTAAGCTCACGCCTACTGCTTCAGTGACTCCATCCAGCCACCTCATTCTCTGTCGTCCCCTTCTTCTATTGCCCTCGATCTTCCCCAGCATTAGGCTCTTCTCCAGGGAGTCCTTCCTTCTCATTAGGTGGCCAAAGTACTTGAGTTTTAGCTTCAGGATCTGGCCTTCTAAAGAGCAGTCAGGATTGATCTCCTCTAGGACTGACCGGTTTGATCGCCTTGCAGTCCAAGTGACTTTACCAATCTTTACCATTAGCTTATACTTGGGCTGAGTGAGTGGAACTAGCCCAAAGTAACTTAATTAGTTTCCATGGAAAATAATAGAACAACAGAGTTGGAAGGGACCTTGGAGGTCTTCTAGTCCAGCCCCTTTTTTATATTTTATATTTATACGCCAATCCAACATCTTCAATAATACAACACTCCATCTCTTGTACTAGGGGAGATGGACTCGACCAAAGTCTCAAGGATCTTCCATGGCTGAGTGGGCACTAGAAACTGGGTCTTCGTGTTCCTAGTTCCCTTATCTCTATGCTATGCTGTATGTCATTTGAATCCTAAATTCAGATAGCCCTCAACTTGCAACTTTTCCTTTAGTGACTGTTTGAAGTTACATCAGCCTTGAAACAAGTGGCTTATGACCGTTTGTCACACTTAATGACTGTTGAAGCATCCCCATGGTCATGGGATCATGCTACATGGAACTGTCATAAATATGAACCATTTGCCACGCATCTAATTATGATCACGGGGATGCTACAAAGGTCATAACTTTGAGAAACAGTCGTAAGTCACTTTTTTCAGTGCTGTTGTAACTTTGAATGGTCACTAAATGTTGTAAGTCGAGGACGTCCTGTATTCTCCAATTTTGATGAGATTATAATTGCAATCTCTCTGGGATTCTAGGAATACAGTCCAAATACTTCTGGAAGGCACCAGGTTGGAGAGAACATTGCTTCATCTCTACCATTTTCATCCCAGTCTTGAGCCTAGTTTGAAATATATTGAAAATCGTTAACTGGAATAAGTTGAAAACTTTCAGGTATGTTTTAGAAAGCAATGACAAGCTTTGTGTGGTTTTGGACAGCTTATCCTTAACAATTTTAATAAACTATTGCCATGGAAACCCATAGCTAGGATGGAGGAACTCAGGAAAAAAAAAGAAATTATGTCAACATGGGAAATCAGGTAACTATACTGCTGTAAGTAATCGTTAATTATCAATTTTTCAGGAGTACTGCCAGAAAGTGGCCAGTGTAAAACTGAATAAAATGAAGTCTGATGAAATGGCTTTTCTTTTAGGTTGTTCTATTAAAAGGTGTACAAAAAATAGGGTTGAATGTTTGTCCGTTCAAAGCATTTCATCCCTCACATCTGCCACAAAGACATGTAAAAGGGAATTGACAAGACTCAATAATTATTTAAAAAAAGCTGAACCCATTGCCCATCTCTATGATGATTTTTTTTGGGGGGGGTTTAAAATCTGTAAATGAGAAATGGTCTTCAGCATTTTTATTTTTTTAAATTAAAGAGCCTTGGTGGAGCAGTGGGCTAATGCCTCCTTAAGTAACACCAGCTGCCTGCCATTAGTGCAGGTTTGCGTCCCACCAGGCTCAAGGTTGACTCAGCCTTCCATCCTTCCCAGGTAGGTAAAATGAGGACCCAGATTGTTGGGGGCAATAAGCTGACTTTGTAATAATGCCGCCTGGGGGGGTTTATGAAAGCCCTAATAAGCAGGCATATACATAGAATGAAGGCTACTGCTAAGCTTGTAAGCCGCCCTGAGTCTTTGGAGAAGGGCGGGATATAAATGGAATTAAAATAAAATAAAATAATTTTTTTGTACAGGCAGGACAAGAAGCAATGAATGGAAACTAATCAAGGAGCGAACCAGCCTAGAACTAAGGAGAAATTCTTGACGGTGAGAACAAATAATCAGTGGAACGACTTGCCTCCAGACGTTGTGGGTGCTCCATCACTGGAGGTTTCCAAGAAGAGATGGGACAGACATTTGTCTGAATGTGTAGGGTTTCCTGCTTGAACAGGGGGTTGGACTAGAAGACCTCCAAGGACCCTTCCAGCTCTGTTATTCTGTTATTCTGTTAAATGGATGGGTCCATTTTCAGCTTTCAATGACCCTTGCAAGTTTTAACCCCCAAATCTATTCCATTTCCACACCAATGTGCATTTCTACAGAATTACACAACACAAATGTATTTTGAGTATTTAACATGAACTGTATTTCAGAATTTAGTGGTAAGATTCCAGCATCCTATTCTTCCAGGAAAATTTGCACATCTTCACTGGAGCTTCAACAGGGAGTAAAGAAAAGAAAGAGGGAAGGAAGGTAAATAACTCAGAGGAAACATTAGATCAAAACGATGGAGGACCATCAAGCCCTTCATTGCAACCCCAACTTGTAGGGGGGGGGATAATAAAATAACAGAGTTGGAAGGGGCCTTGGAGGTCTTCTAGTCCAACCCCCTGCTCAAGCAGGAGACCCTATATCATTCCTGACAAGTGGCTATCCAGTCTGTTCTTAAAAGCTTCCAGGGATGGAGCACCCACAACTTCTGAAGGCAAGCCATCCCATCGGTTAAAATAGCAAATTAGATCTGCTTGTTGTAATGTATTCCTGATGGATTGATTTCAGTGGAAGGAAGTTATGAAAAGGTGCAATCCCCCTGTCAACTGGAAACAGTTGAGTTCCTGGTGAACAGTTAGGAACATGGAAATATTTTGGAGTCATAGATTTTCCTGAAATCGCCAGGGAACCAGACTTGTGTTTTGGGGTATGTCTGGCATTCTACTAATGGGACAATTCATTCCTTTTTTGGGAAAAACCTCCATATCATTTAGGAGGTGGGCAGTTTCGATTCCTCTATAATAGTGATTCTCAACCTGTGGTCCATGGGCCCCTGGGGGGCTGCAATGTCATCACAGTGGGTCCTCAATGTGGACCGGGGGGGGGTCCATGATGATAGTGAAGGCAGTCATGCTTGAAGAAAAGCTATGATTTAAATCTTGAGTTAAGTCTTGGTGGTCCGTGCCCATGGTCCATGGCCACAAAAAGTATTTAAAGGGGGTCCACAGTGAAGAAAAGGTTGGAATGGGACAACCCGCTGTGGCCAACTCAGCATGGCCAACTTGCTGTGGGACAACTCACCATGGGACAATTTCACAATTCAATTTAATTATTTAAAATAAATTAAAAAATATTTTAACATTTCATTCTCTCCCTCCTTTTGCATCCTTTCTTTAACAATTCTATTCCACCATTTCTTTGATATTACTATAACTCTTGTCCTTCAGGTGGTTGTCCCGGGGCAAGTTGATCAGGGCAAGTTGGCTATAATGAGTTGTCCATGGTGAGTTGTCCATGGCGAGTTGTCCATGGTGAGTTGGCTATACTGAGTTGGCCATGATGAAGTGTCATAGACCTGAAAGGTTGAGAATCACTTGATCCATGCCTCTCAATCTAATGCACAAACTGGAATTAAGCTTTTTTATTTTTCTGAATGTTGCAGAAAATTCTTCTTAATTCAATTCCTCTAAATCCACCAAAATTGTCAAGAGGCAACCTAAGCCGCTATAGACCAAGCAAACAAAATAAACTATCATGAGTTGGTTTCAAAAAGCAAGGACATTCCTTCAGTAGAAACCTAGGAGAGAGCTATGAACATCTCCACACTAGAAGGAATAAATATCTCATACAAATAAGCTTTTGTGTACAGAAGTTACATTTTGGAAGTAGAATTTAATTTTGCTTGTAAAGTTTATCCTGTTAAATTTGTGTGTGTGTGTGTGTGTGTGTGTGTGTGTGTGTATGAATATGTATGTATACATATAGGTATGTATGTATATCTATAAAAGTTTCCCCCGCACATGCGTGCTAGTCGTTTCGAACTCTAGGGGCCGGTGCTCATCTCCATTTCAAAGCATGTGTGTGTGTATGTGCATGTGTATATGTGTATAAGTGTATATGAATATATATGTATGGAATGGAATGGAATGGAATAGAATAGAATAGAATAGAATAGAATAGAATAGAATAGAATAGAATAGAATAGAATAGAATAGAATAGAATAGAATAGAATAGAATAGAATAGAATAGAATAGAATAGAATAGAATAGAATAGAATAGAATAGAATAGAATAGAGCTTGAAGGAACCATGGAGGTCTTCTAGTCCAGCCCCCTGCTCAAGCAGGAGAACCTATACCATTTCAGACAAGTGACTGTCTAGTATGTTCTTGAAAACCTCCAGTGATGGAGCAACCACGATTTCTGGAGGCAACTTCTGTTCCACTGGTTCATTGTCCTCACTGTTAGGAAGTTTCTCCTTAATTCCAGGTTGCTTCTCTCCTTGATCAGTTTCCAACCATTTTTTCTTGTCCTGCCCTTTGGTGCTTTGGAGAATAACATGACCCTCTCTTCTTTGTGGCAGCCCCTCAAATACTGGAACACTGCTATCATGTTTTCCCTATTTCTTCTTTTGGTTTAGACTAGCCAAACCTAAATCCTGCAGCCGTTCTTCATATGTTTTAGTTTCCAGGCCTTGGAACATCTTAGTTGCTCTTCTCTGATTTTTTTTCCAAATTCTCAACATATTTTTTGTAGTATAGTGACCAAACATGGCTGCAGTATTCCAGGTGTGATCTTACTAGGGTTGTATAAAGCGGTACTAATACCTCGCATGATCTTGATTCTGTGCCTCTGTTTATACAACCCAGGACTGTATTAGCTTTCTTGGCTGCTACTTCAGATTTCTGGCTCGTAGTCAAGTGATTGTCCACTAGGAATCCAAAGTCCCTCTCACAGTTACTGTTTTTGAGCCAGATCTTGCCTAATCTGTACTCGCACCTTTAATTTTTCCTGTCTAGATGTAAAACTTTACTTTTCTCCACATTACAATTCATTTCATTGGATAAGGCCCATTGTTCAAGTTTGTCAAAATCATTTTGGATCCTGAGTTGTCTTCTGGGGTGTTGGCGATTCCTGCCAGTTTAGTGTCATCTGCAAAATTGATGAGTTTCCCTTCAATTCCCTTATCTAAGTCATTGATGAAGATATTGAAGAGTCCTGGGCCTAAGACGGAAACATGTGGTACCCCACTGCTTACTTCTCTGCATGTGGATGTAGAGGATTCAAGTTGTTGGACTCTGTGAACCTCTTAGAGAGGGCTGTAAAGCACTATGAAGCGGTATATAAGCCTAAGTGCCATTGCTATTTAATTACACAAAAAAGCTCCAGATGGATCTTCTTTCCCACAGATCTTTTTTTTTTTTCTAATTAGAAAGCATGGAGAGACAGGGAAGCACAGAGATCAGCCATAATACAAAATCCAGCAGATAAAATTACCTTCAAACTGTGATTGCCTTCTAATGGCTTTGACATATCTGGGTGAGGTTTGTTGGCAACAGGGTGGATGTGTTGGCCACTGCTTTCTTCCAGAATTTTCTTGCTAGGATTGCCTACAGCTCTGGAATTTCTTAATTACCCATCCAAATATTAACCAGACCTAATCGTGCTTAGTTGAGGTCATCCTGGATCAAACATATTTTGTCGCCTGGCAAAGTAAAGGAAGTTCACATCTCAAAGAAACAACAGAGAGAAATTAAAAAAAAAATTTCTCAAGCTTCCTGAAAATAAGGTAGAAAGCCAAAACCCCTATTCCATGGGAACAAAACTCTTGAGAACTTAAGAAGGGAAACTTTGACACAGCAGTTAACAAAAATAAAAATAAAAAATCCACAGTTTCTGGATAATTGGCCAGTTCCTGAATGCCCGGAACAGACTTGATAAGAAAGATATTTCTATGGCTGCTAATACACATAGCGATATACTTTGATATGGAAAACTGAACCTTCCTTGTTGAAAAAAAATTAATTACAAAGTTAAATAGCACACAGCTGAACATCAAATTGGCAGCCATTTCAAGACAGGAAACTATTAATTATTTAGATGGAGAAGTTATAAATCAAGACAACATCAAGCACCGGTTAAGAAAAAGAGCAAATTTACATTCACCTGTTCGGCAAAGAGAGGATTTCAAAGGATGGCCTTTATTTCACGGTAGAGTGGTAATTCATTTAATTTTGCCTTCTGATCTTCCTCTTTCTCGGGGGAATTTCACTTCTAGACCATAAATTTAATTTACCCCCTTGGTTGGCTACTTTACCCCATTGACAGGTTTCCTCTCCTCTTTCTTGAAAAATGTGTATATTTTCTCACATTCCTTTGGTTTCTCTGAATGTGTGCAGGTGTCTTGCTAGAAGGAAGGAACTAGGTTCCTTCTCAAGAAGTGGGAGGGGGTTTGAATTGGAGGGATGCTACAAATATTCAATGGACTGCTGCAATTTATTACAGCAATGGGCATAACAAGGAATGCAGAGTAAAACGGATCACATTCCATCCGTATTTTTCACTTAAAAGCACTCTTGAGGCCTCCTGAGTAGTTTCTTCCAAGGCATGATTTGTGTTTAGGGAGATGTAGTATCAAAACACATACTTGTGAAAGCCCTGTCGTACCAAATTTTTTTGGAGTGGTTAAGGCTTCAGGCTGAAAACTGATAGACTGTGACTTCTAATCCTGCCTTAGGCACGAAGCCAGCTGGATTACTTTAGGCCAATCACCAGGAGACTGTGAGTTCTAGTTCTGCCTTAGGCACAAAGCCAGCTGGGTGACTTTGGGCCAATCACCAGGAGACTGTGAGTTCTAGTCCTGATTTCGGCACGAAGCCAGCTGGATTACTTTGGGCCAATCACCAAGAGACTGTGAGTTTTAGTCCTGCCTTAGGCACAAAGCCAGCTGGGTGACTTTGGGCCAATCACCAGGAGACTGTGAGTTCTAGTCCTGCCTTAGGCACAAAGCCAGCTGGGTGACTTTGGGCCAATCACCAGGAGACTGTAAGTTCTAGTCCTGATTTCGGCACGAAGCCAGCTGGATTACTTTGGGCCAATCACCAAGAGACTGTGAGTTCTAGTCCTGCCTTAGGCACAAAGCCAGCTGGGTGACTTTGGGCCAATCACCAGGAGACTGTGAGTTCTAGTCCTGCCTTAGGCACAAAGCCAGCTGGGTGACTTTGGGCCAATCACCAGGAGACTGTGAGTTCTAGTCCTGATTTCGGCACGAAGCCAGCTGGATTACTTTGGGCCAATCACCAAGAGACTGTGAGTTATAGTCCTGCCTTAGGCACAAAGCCAGTTGGGTGACTTTGGGCCAATCACCAGGAGACTGTGAGTTCTAGTCCTGCCTTAGGCACAAAACCAGCTGGGTGACCTAGGGCCAGTCCCTCTTTCTCAGCCCTAGGAAGGAGGCAATGGCAAACCACTTCTGAAAAACCTTGCCGTGAAAACTGCAGGGATTTATCAGACCCAACTGAACAGAAGAAGAATAAATGAATAAAGAATAAATAAATAAATTCAAGAGCATTCTGCCCCTTTTCTGTTTGCTACTGTGAAATGCACAAACACAAGCGTGGCACGTTTTGTCACAAATGAAGTCGAATAAAGGTGTCCCAGGATAATGTTGCAGGATCTAATCTGGGTCGGTCCCTGGGGCCAGAGGTTTAGTCTTCCGAGCTTCCAGATTCATTGTTGTTGTTAGTTGTGAAGTTGTGTCCAACCCATCGCAACCCCATGGACAACGTTCCTCCAGGCCTTCCTGTCCTCTACCATCTTCTGGAGTCCATTTAAGCTCATGCCTACTGCTTCAGTCACTCCATCCAGCCACCTCATTCTCTGTCGTCCCCTTCTTCTATCTTTCCCAGCATTAGGCTCTTCTCCAGTGAGTCCTTCCTTCTCATTAGGTGGCCAAAGTATTTGAGTTTCCACTTCAGGATCTGGCCTTCTAAAGAGCAGTCAGGGTTGATCTCCTCTAGGACTGATTGGTTTGATCACCTTGCAGTTCAGGGGACTTGCAGGAGTCTTCTCCAGCACCATAGTTCAAAGGCCTCAATTCTTTGGCACTCAACCTTTCTTATGGTCCAACTTTCACAGCCATACATTGCAACTGGGAAGACCATAGCCTTGACTATACGCACTTTTGTTGGCAGGGTGATGTCTCTGCTTTTTACTATGCTGTCTAGATTTGCCATGGCTCTTCTCCAGTGAGTCCTCGTTAGGTGGCTAGAGTATTTGAGTTTGAACTTCAGGATCTGGTCTTCTAAAGAGCAGTCAGGGTTGATCTCCTCTAGCACTGACTGGTTTGATCGCCTTGCAATCCAAGGGATTCATACTGGAGCCCATAATCAGGGAACTTCTCTCTAGCAGAGTGTGTCCCTTCTCTACTTCCACTCTGCCCAAATCTGTGTGCAGGAGTCAACATCAGGGCAGGTGACCATGCCAAACACTTTGCATCCTTTGATCTGAATGAGAGGTACTTGACTGCTGTGCTCCTTGTAAGGGAGAGAAGGAAGACAACCACTCTGATTGCTTACCTCTCGCCAATTAACAACGCCTCATTACACAAGTCGCCCAGAACACTGAGGAGGTTTCATTCCAACAAGAGAAGCCGGGGCAATCAATTGCCATCAAACCTGTGGATTATCAATGGATGCAGAAAGGTTAACCCAGTTCTGGAGGCCTCTGCCATGTCAGCAGAAATTAGCAAGGAAGGAGGCGCCTTGTCAATAGAGCACCGAGACAATTAGTTGGTGATTAGAACAGGAGCACTTGGGGGAATTGATAACCGAATGAAGCATCATAGATACATTTGCATGTCTTTAGAAAATCTATATTGGCATGCAGGGGGCGGGAATCGGGAGGAAAACTGGCAAAGGAATAAAGGTATAAAATAGTATAAATTATCAGAGACAAAAAAAAATCCTTCCATATCTTAAAGCTAGGATTCAAAGCTGAGAAGTATGGTTTGCTTTCATTGGCTAGCAGAGTCCAGTAGCTCATTCATTCATTCATTCATTCATTCATTCATTCATTCACTCACTCACTCACTCACTCACTCACTCACTCACTCACTCACTCAGCCTTCAAGCCAATGTTGACTCCTGGCTGGAGTTTCCTTTAAAAGATTTCAGAAGCGGTTGCCACTGTCTCCTTCCTGGGGTTGAAAGAATATGTATACTGGCCCAAGATCACTCAGCTGGCTTCATGCCTTGGCCAGGACTAGAACTTACGGTCTCCTGGTTCCTAGTCTGGTGTCTTAACCACATTATCATATTGTTTTTATTTCCTTGTTGCTTTTATAACCCCGTTTCAACTGAACAGTCATGGATTTAGCAGAAGCACAAGGAAGATTGGCTCTGTGTTGTGGTTTTTATTTAAATTGGAGCTGTGGTGGCACAGCGGTTAGAATGCAGTATTGCAGGCTGATTCTGCCCCACAACCAGGAGTTCAATCCTGACCAAGGTTGAGTCAACTTTCCATCCAGTAAAATGAAAACCCAGATTGTTGGGGGGTGAGGGGGCAATATGCTGACACTGTAAACCTCTTAGAGAGGATTGTAACCCACTATGAAGCAGTATATAAGTCTAAGTGCTGTTGCTATTAAATTGCAAGCTTTCAAATACTCATCTTCCACTTTTAGATGTCTTATTATGCGTTTGCAATTCAACCCAGAACATGGCCTCAAATTGTCTAATGGAATTCCATGCCCTTCAATCTCCTTCAAGAAATATTTGTATTTCCAAGCTTTTTCTGAAGACCCTGATAGAAAAGAAGTGGGTTTTTTTTCAAGACCTGCCCAAAATAGTTCAATAGATAAGATGAATAAATGGGTGGGTAGGTTGGTAAATAGGTAGACAGGTAGACTCATGCTTTCATCCCTTACTCCAGAACCTTCAGGGCCTCTTCTCAATGCTCATTCTTCAACTGATCATGAAAAGAAAGGAAAATATCAGAATAACAGAGTTGGAAGGGACCTTGGAGGTCTTCTAATCCAACCCCCTCCCCAAGCATATACCATTTCAGACAAATGGTTGTCCAATCTCTTCTTTAAAACCTCCAGTCGAGGTTTAGGTAGAATGTACTTTGCTACAACCTGAGTGGAGTGGGATGACTGCAACTAATAATCTAATCCAACCGATGACCTGCCAGTTTAGAAGCAAATTACTTGCAAAGCTGATCTCTGCCATTTGCAAAACAGTCTAGCTCATAGGAAGGATAAAACACACAATTACACACAAGAGGAGCCCTGATGGAGCAGTGGTTAAAATGCAGTATTGCAGGCAAACTCTGCCCACAGTCTGGAGTTCGATCCTGATGGAGCTCGAAGTTGACTTCCATTCTTCCAAGGTTGGTAAAATGA
The DNA here is from genome assembly GCF_947247035.1 of Vipera ursinii. NCBI lineage: Eukaryota > Metazoa > Chordata > Lepidosauria > Squamata > Viperidae > Vipera > Vipera ursinii. The sequence continues at coordinate 5,622,108 of NC_139524.1, read as the reverse complement.
GGGCCCAGATTGTTGGGGGCAAAATGCTGACATTGTAAACTGCCCAGAGAGTGCTGTAAAATGCTATGGGGTAGTATATAAGTCTAATACTTTTATTTCACTGAAGGGCTCTTGAGAGGATCAAAGCAAAGGATACTAACACACTATCACTTCAGCCTGTCACTCTTCCATCTCCACTCGGCACCTGGTTGAAGATTTCTGCACATTGCAATAAATGATCTGGACCTTGGCCTGAATATTCAGCATAAACAATAATAAAAAACTATTTTCAGGCTACAATCTTCTCCACCTAGCGATATGGGGGAAGAGATACTTTCAGAGGAATGGGGCATGTGGAATAAAATCCGAATTAGAAAAAGCTGTTATCTTTCCAAGGAGAACTCACTGGACAAATTGATATCTCACCCTAACTACATCAAAACCTCGGACATTTCCTTTTATTTTATAAACAGTTCTCATTTCCATCCCTGGTGACATTTTAAATAGCTTCTCAGTGTGGACCAAGAAATTACCTAAATTTAATAGTTCTCTTGAGGGCAAGAGAAGAAGGGGACGACAGAGAATGAATGAGGTGGCTGGATGGAGTCCCTGAAGCAGTAGGCGTGAGCTTTAAATGGACTCCAGAAGATGGTAGAGGATAGGAAGGCCTGGAGGAACATTGTCCATAGGGTCGCGATGGGTCGGACACGACTTCGCAACTAACAACAACAATAGTTCTCTCTGTTTGTTTCTATCTCCATTTAGCTTTTTTTCCATTCCACTCTCTCTGCAACTGGAATATCAGTTGTTGTCTCCTTCCTCTTGCCCGTCTTTCTGTAAATTTTAACAGTGAGAATGGGATAAAAAAATGCTAGTTTTATTCCACGTTCGTTACTGTATGTGAATAGTAAAAGTGAATACGGAGGAAAACATTTTGATGGATACAGAAAACTGTTGGATGCACACCGCTAAGTATGAAGGTATAGAGAAAGAAGGTGGCTCTTGCACATGATCTGAACTTCCTTTCTTGTGAACCTAGTACCGTGGTGGCGAACCTATGGCACGCATGCCACAGGTGGCACACAGAGCCCTCTCTGTCGGCACACACACCATCGCCCCAGTCCTAGGCCTTCATCTGGGTTTTATAAAACCTTTTCGCTTTAGGCCTCCACCGCCGTGTGCAAACCCCCCCCAAAACGTTCAATCAATCAATCAATTTCAACTCACGGGGAAAAAAAGATCTTGCAAAATTGGAATTGATTGATTGAACTTTTGAGTCCCATCCAGTCTGCCGTTACCACTGCAAACATGCCCACCCAATGGGCCACGCTCACCCAATTGGCCACATCCACCCAATGGGCCACGCCCACCCGGCATCTGACGATATATAAGTGGGTTTTGGGATGCAGTTTGGGCACTCGGTCTTTAAAAGGTTCACCACACTGACCTAGAACATGCATAGAAAATAGAACATAGGCTAATAGAAGTGGAAGGGGCCTTGGAGATCTTCTAGTCCAACACCCTGCTGGAACAGGAGATACCATATCATTCTGGACAAATGGCTGTCCAGTCTCTCCTTGGAAACCTCCAACAATGGAGCATCCACAACTTCTGGAGATAAGTCATTTCACTGATTAATTTTTCCCTCTATCAGGAAATTTCTCTTTAGTTCTAGGTTGGATCTCTCTTTAATAATCTTCCATCTGTTTACTTTTTGCCCTACCCTCAGGTTGTTTGGAGAATAGTTGACTCCCTTTTTGCTTGCATAGGACGACAATACATTCAATAACATAAAGTTCCTCAATGTTAAGTCCTTTCTGGACTGTCTGCTTTTTCCTCCCCCACGAAGGAAGTGTACAGAAAGGACACAAGGTGCAAACTGTGCAGAGAGGCCTCAGAGACAATCCAACACATCGTAGCAATTGTGAGATGCAGGCAGGAAGAGCATACATTGAATGGTCCAACCAAGTAGCTGGTACAGTGATGGATTTAAGTGATGTACTTGTGCAGGTGTTCTTGGGTACAGGAACACCTGCACAGTGTATGGGTCAGATCAGGGGTTTCAAACTGCCGGCCCGCAGGCTGCATGCGTCATGCCGAAACCATGCCCACCCCAGCTCCGGCAATGGGGAAAAAGTCACAAAACACATCACGACACGTCACATGATGTTGCAAGTTTGACATCCCTGGGTTAGACCCTCCAGAGGCCAATGGGGAAATTCCAGAGAAGGTTGTGATAAATAACAGGTCCTGTGGGACTTCCAGATCCGGATATGTACTGCCAACCAACCAGATTACATGTAACAGAAAAGGACTAGAAGACAAAGGTGGGATAGATGTAGCAGTGCCAAGTGACAGCAACATCAGGAAGAAGGAATGTAAGAAGCTGGAGAAATATCAGGGCCTGAAGGAGGACCTGGAGAGAGTGTAGAAAGGAAAGGCCAAGTTGGTCTTCATGGTGATAGGATCACATAGGCTGAGATTCCTAAGCTGGAAGAGGAGCTCCAAGAGATCCTGGAAAGGTCTCTTACAGATCCCAGGAACAACATCAGGGCTCTCTCTGTTCAGAAGAATGCAGAACTAGGAACAGCTAAGATTCTACACAGCATCCTCAAACTCCCAAACTTCTGGCAGAAGACCAGAGACTGAAGAAGGCCCAGACGACCCAAAGTGATAAGATTTTTTTTTCCCCCTGTGTACTGGAAAAATACATTTCATATACCTCTTAGCCACAGGGTTCTCCTAAATGTTCTTCTATTGCTTATATACTGCCTTTTGACATTACAATGGTGGACACGTCTTTATTCCATCACTGCAATAAATGACAATCTCACTCATTTAGGGAACATTGAAAATATCTCAGGAAAGCCTGTGGTTTTGTTTTTGCTTTTTTTTTTTGTTTCGTTTCGTTTTGTTTTTGCTATCTGGTATTAAGCCTGGGAAATGCTCTATCAGCTGACTTTGATGCTGTTTCATTGATTAACTACGGACGTTTTTCAAATTTCTCACTGTGTTGGGCCCTCCGGAAATTTATTTCAAGCTCATGTTTGATATATAAATCAAACTGGCCTTCCATTTTATGGAGGGCATTTCTAGGTTTTTGTAACTAAACGCATTGTCCAGCCATACAGCCACCCCCTTTAATAAGGCGTAGCTACTTGCCGGTGGGTGTAACAAGACATTTCTGTGGGTTTTCAGAAGGAGCTTAAGAAGATTTTGTAGAAATACAGAGACACACGAACATATTATAGGTTATCTTCTGACCCAATTGCCATCTCTTTGATGTGCAGATACTTCCCTTTATGTGTCCGAGAGCTTTGACATACAAGTATCCAATTATATTCAATTTAGTTTCAGATGGCAAGGACCTTTGATTTATTTTTTAAGCAAGCTTGAAACCCATAGGTTGTAAGAGAAATGTTACAAAAGGAAGACCATTTCAGATGTTTGAATCCTTTTTAGTTTCCTCCCAGCCCATGTCCCTTACAAAGAGAGCAGGAGAGAAGATCTTTCATGATTTATGTTGCCACCATTGAAAGGTGCTGTTTGCCATCAAGGACACCCAAAATGGCCGGAAAATGCCTTCTGTAGAAGACAGAAGCGTGATTTCTGGATATCAAGTACCAACGTTCACATACTTTTCTGTCCATGTTAGATAAACATGAAACGCGAGTGTGTCTGTTCTTTTGAAGATGATGGGAGAAGAATACAGGGCTTCAAACATGCAAGTCCTTGAATTGCCCCATTCGAGAGAGAAAGCCTAATTGTGCAGAATATTGATCCCTCAGGCTATTGTCACAACTGTCTGTTGAAGATCCCTTTTTCCCTGCACCGTTTCTACTTTGCAAGGAAACTGTCAGCTCTGCACAGCTCTGAGTCTCTTAATAGCAAACTCCACAGGTTAATGTCATTCTTACAAATGCTTTCCCTGATTTTTATGAATCGCTTCCAATGGAATTATCAGTTTATTTATTTATTTATTTATTTATTTATTTATTTATTTATTTATTTATTTATTTATTTATTATATTTTTATACCGCCCTTCTCCCGAAGGACTCAGGGCAGTGTACAGGGCAATAAATATAAAAAACAGAATATAAAAGTTAAAATACAATTAAATATAATGCCCAAATTTAAAATTTAACACAATAATTAAGAACATGTTTAAAACCCCAACCCTAACCCATCAGACCAGGTCAGATTGCTCAAATAAATACGTTTTTAGATCGCGCCGGAAGGAGCGAAGGTCGGTGGCCATCTGGAGCTCAACCGGCAAGCGGTTCCACAGGTCTGGCGCGCCCACAGAGAAGGCCCTCCCCCTGGGGGCCACCAATCGACATTCTTTGATCGGAGGCACCCTGAGGAGGCCCTCTCTGTGGGAGCGCACTGGACGGAGGGAGGTTGACGCCGGCCGCAGGTGTTGCTGTAGGTAATCCGGACCCATGCCATGTAGGGCTTTGTAAGTCATTACCAACACCTTGAATTTCACCCGGAGGGCAACTGGCAGCCAATGCAGCTCGCGGAGCAAAGGTGTAACATGGGAGTATCGGGAAACTCCCAGTACAACTCGCGCGGCTGCATTCTGCACCAGTTGAAGCCTCCGAGTGGACTTCAACGGCAGCCCCATGTAGAGTGCATTACAGTAGTCTAGACGAGAGGTCACGAGCGCATGAGTGACTGTACGCAAGGCATCCCGGTCCAGATAGGGTCGCAACTGGTGCACCAGGCGAACCTGGGCGAAATCCCCCCTAGTATTGTTGGGAGCAAAGGTGTGAGAGGAAGAAACATCAACAATAGGACTGTGCAAGCAGCCGCTTTAGCTTGCCTCCATTAGGTGAAGAGGGAACACAACTGCACTATTGGCTTCAATGAGGAACTTTGTGCTGCCTCACACTGTCCAGGTATTGTAGTTGGAAAACTTTTCTACACAATTTTCCAAACTGTGGAGGGGGTTGTTGAAACAGTCACGGAGAAGTAATGCAGCACTTTCTGAGCTAGAGTTGAGATAGAATAGAATAGAATAGAATAGAATAGAATAGAATAGAATAGAATAGAATAGAATAGAATAGAATAGAATAGAATAGAATAGAATAGAATAGAATAGAATAGAATAGAATAGAATAGTCCTCGACTTACAACAGTTCATTTAGTGACTGTTCGAAGTTACAATGGCACTGAAGTGACTTACGACTGTTTTTCACACTTATGACCATTGCAGCATCCCAATAGTCAAGTAACTTACATCCAGATGCTTGACAACTGGTTCATTTTTATATGAGGGTTGCAGCAAAATAAATTCTGATCTCAGTTGTGGTCATAAGTCAAAGAACAGGATAGGACAGGACAGGACAGGACAGGACAGGACAGGACAGGACAGGACAGGACAGGACAGGATAGGATAGGATAGGATAGGATAGGATAGGATAGGATAGGATAGGATAGGATAGGACAGGACAGAATATTCCTTATTGGCTCAGTGTGATTAAATACACAAGGAATTTGTCTCCAGTCCATAAGCTCTCAGTGCACATGCAAAACAATAGAGTAATAATAACCATAATAATATACTGATAAGGGAAAGTAATAGAAAAAAATTAAAAGGATAATAGTAAGACAGCCATAGCACATGGGTTAAAGCCTTTGTCAAGCAAGGCCAAAGAAATCAAGCAAGGCAAATACTGTACCCATGCATGAAGCAGCCCCATTAAGTGGTGCACAGCACCTTTGCAAGCTTCTTTTGTTAAAATCCCTACTAGGCAATATACTGATGAATTGAGCCTAGCAGATTAACCATTTAGCAAACCTTTGATGGTTTCATCTCTTGCTGACTCTGAAGTGCTATCCAGGTCCTGCCGTCTATCATGCTGGAGAGCTCATCGGTGAGGTTCTCTTAGATGAGCCAATCTTTCTGGGAGATGATTCAGAAATACTCATCGTGTCACCCAGGTACTAATAGCAATGTTCCTTTGACCTCCAAGCAGAGGAAATCATTTGGCTTTTCTGAAAAGTAAGCTTCTTCGGAGAAGTTTGCTAAAATACATTTTCTTCACTTTTCGAGTGGATGACATAGATTCTATTTTCTGCAGACTTTCCTGCTTTCTTATGAAGTTTGACAATAGCTGACAAGGTGTTTTGCAACCTTCCTTCCTTCCTTCCTTCCTTCCTTCCTTCCTTCCTTCCTTCCTTCCTTCCTTCTTTCCTTCCTTCCTTCCTTCCTTCCTTCCTTCCTTCCTTCCTTCCTTCCTTCCTTCCTTCCTCTCTTATTCTTACTTTGTTTCTCACTCTCTTTTACACCATCTCTCAATCTTCTTCCTTCCTTTCTTCCTTCCATCCTTCCTCTTTCACTCTTTGTTTCTCATTCTCTTTTACTCCATCTCTCAATTCCTTCCTTCCTTCCTTCCTTCCTCTCTCTTGCTTACTTTGTTTTTCACTCTCTTTTACACCATCTATCAACCTTCCTTCCTTCCTTCCTTCCTTTCTCCCTCCCTCCCTCCTTCCCTCCTTCCTTCCTTCCTTCCTTCCTTCCTTCCTTCCTTCCTTTCTTACTCCCTCCCTCCCTCCTTCCTTCCTTCCTTCCTTCCTCCCTCCCTCCCTCCCTCCTTCCTTCCTTCCTTCCTTCCTGCCTGCCTGCCTGCCTGCCTTCCTTCCCCTTCCCTTCCCTTCCCTTCCCTTCCCTTCCCTTCCTTCCTGTACTTTGCTGCAGGGGCAATAGTGAATTTTTGCTTTGTTTTCCATGGTTGAAGGAGCTAGTATATGTAGCCTATCACAGAGAAGGATTGGAGGCACATGATAACTACCTTCCAGTACTTGAGGGGCTGTCAGAGAGAAGTGGGGTCAGCCTATTCTCTAATATACCTGAGGTTGGGACAAGAAGTAATGGGTGGAAGCTTGCTAAAGAGAGATCCAACCTAGATAATAAGGAGAAATTTTCTGTCAGCGAGAACAATTACTCTATGGAATAGCTTTCCTCTCAGAGTTGTGGGTGATTCATTACTGGAGGTTTTCAAAAATAGAGTGGACAACCATTTGACCAGGGTGATATAAGGTCTCCTGTCCCGATAGGGGTTGGACTAGAAGACCTCTAGGTTCCCTTCCAGCCTTATGATTCTATTCCAGCTAATTTAGAATACTAAATTGTGTAGAGTAGTTTATTAGATGGAAAGCAACATTTTAATCCCAAGTTTATAATGGATGATGGCTGCAGAAAAACAGATGAAGCCAGGAAGATTACCCTGTTATCTGTAATTCATTCATTCATTCTCAAATGATATTAATCGTGATCTTTATCCTACTTCTTTCATCCTTCTCTTTTCTCCTGGTACATTCAAAATTGCAGTCCCCTTTCCCATTCACATTAAGACTGGCTTCACACATCATTGTTCAATCAAGGATTATTGAATAAAGCACAATTGCTTTACTCAATAAACTCGATTTGTATGATGCTTTAAGTCACAAATCATAGTTTACAGCTACAAATCATGCAGTGTGCAAAGTTAATCGTTGATTAGCACAATACAGTATATGAGAATCCAACCTGGGTCAGTCGCTGGGACCAGAGGTTCCGTCTTCTTTCAGACTTGTGCTGGAGTTCTGTCTACCACAATGTGTGCTTTGGGCTATTCTATGCATAGTATTTATGTGGTGCCTGGTTGTGTGTGGCTTTTTATTGAATATCATTGGCTGTTGTTTCCTTGTGCTGCCAAGTCCTGAGCTCCTAAGTACCTGATAAGCTGGTGGTAAATCAGCACTCAAGCTTTAATCATTTCCCTGGCTGTTTTTGTGCCTGTTTGACCAACAATATATGAAGTTCCACTTAGCCATAACATTTAGGGGTAACCACATTTTCTACCAGTAACAGCTTTCTGATCGTCTTCAAATGTAGCTCCTATGACAAGAAGGTAGACAATGTGTTTAGAGTGCATATTTTAAGACAGGCATTGTTGAGAGTTTGGAAGAAGTATAGACATAAGCTAGATTGCAAGATACCACTGTGGGCAATTCCAAAACACGCAATAGAAAATATACATGCTGGTTTCAAACATGATGTGACTACGTACAAGGAGATCCTAAACTTGGAAAGAAATGTCTGGTGTTTGAAATCATATAGCCTCTTGCGAGAAGAGGAGGTTGTTCAAAACTGGTTTCAATATACTCAGTTATGGGCCAGGTGGAAAGAAGACCAGAAAAATGGTTTTACAATGACTGATGAAAATTTGATAAAGCAAATTAGAAATCAGGGACCAGCACATATTAAATGGATATATCTTGCATTGATAGAGATTGATTCAGAAACAGAACTTGTTAAGGATTGTATGATAAAATGGGCCCAAAACATCCAGGAAGTTATCACAATGGATACGTGGGAAAAGATTTGGGTGAGGAACGTAAAATTTACACAAGCTCAAAATCTAAGAGAGAATTTTTACAAAATGTTTTATAGATGGCATTTAGATCCTAAAAAGCTTGCAAGTATGTATCCGAATTATCAGCCTAAATGTTGGAGGTGCGGTGATGTAGACGCAACATATTTTCACATATGGTGGACTTGTAAAAAGGTTAAGGCTTTTTGGATAAAAGTCTGGTGGAACATGCAGAAGATTTTTAAACAGAGGATAAAGTTTTGTCCGCAACTTTTTTTGTTGGGAATAATTACAGATGTTACAGTTGTGGACACCAAGTTGATGTTGAATTTAATTACGGCAGCAAGACTTTTGATAGGTCAGTATTGGAAGAAAGAGGAACTGCCGACCATAGAAGAGTGGACTTTAAAGGTTTCCGACCTGGTAGAGATGGCGAAGATTTCGGCCTATTTGAAAGATCACTCGCAAGAACGCTATATTATGGAATGGAGAAAATGGATTGTGTTTATCCAGAACAAGTATAGGGTTAAGAAGTTTCATGTAGCATTTGAATAAGTCTTCTTTCTTTTTTTCTTTTTCTATTTTAGTTTCTTTATATATATTTAATATTACTAAGGTTTGTTTTATCCTATATAAGCTAGAGAGTGATGGATTTTAGAGTTTATAGTTGTTAGTATATGGTTGTTTATGATTGTTTTTTTATATATACCTTGTATTTAGCTCTGGGAAGTCGGGGGGGGAGGGGGGGAGGGGGGAGAGGTAGGGGGGAGGGAGAAGGGAGGGGGAGGGGGATTTTTAAAGAAAAATTGTATGTTAAAACTTTTCAATAAAAAAAAAGAAAATAATAAAAAAAATGTAGCTCCTTGTAGAGAACACAATCCCATCAAGATTTAATTAGGGTTAGTCTGCCCTGACCCAGGTAGGCCTAGAGATGTCACAGCAGCCAAAAATAGGTTCTCCTTATCACTTTCTCCTCTAATAACAGATTGGATCAAAAGGGCTGTTAAGTGATGCACTTGTTTATTTAGCAATATTACTACTTTGTCCATGAAGTAGACACTGTTCATTGGTCTCTGCAGGGTGAGAGATGATTTTTTTCAGTGTAATATTTTCATGATTATATTTTAACAATAAAAAATAAGGAAAAATTCAAAATTTCACTAAGAACTGAAACCTTTGGTGAAAGTTAGAATATAAAGAAAACTCAAAAATATCATTTCAAAGGTTTTGCATATATTTCTAGTGGAATCTGTGACAATTTTGAAAAAAAAAGTAATCATGTAGCAGTGATACAGAATTAATTTCAAGGTCTCTATGTAAGCTGCTTATTATCAATAGAATAAGTAAAATGGCCAGGTCTATAAGTTCTAAGATGGAAGGATGATGATGATGATGACGACGATGACAACGACATGATGATGATGATAGAACATAGAATAACAGAGTTGGAAGGCACCTTGGAGGTCATCAGGTCCAAGCAGGAGACTCTACATCATTTCAGACAAATGGATGTCCAGTCTCTTCTTGAACACTTCCACTGATGAAGCACCCACAACCTCTGAAGGCAAGCTGTTCCATTGATTAATTCTTCTCAGGAAATTTCTCCTTAATTCCAGGTTGCTTGTCTCCTTGATTAACTTCCATCCATTGCTTCTGGTGATTTGGAAAATAGGTTGAACCCATCAAATACTAGAACACTGCTATCATGTCATCCTTAGTCTTGATGATGATGATGATGATGATGATGATGATGATGATGATGATGATGATTTGTTAGCCTTCATTATTGTACTACACCACAGGTCTGCAACCCGCGGCTCCAGAGTTTTCAAGAAGACACTAAACAGCCATTTGTCCAGAATGCTACTAGATCTTCTGCTTCAGCAGGAATCAGCATCAGAATCAGAATGGAGCTGAAAGGGACCTTGGAGGTCTTCAGCCTCCTGCTCAAGCAGGAGATCCTATAGACCAATGATTCTCAACCTTATCATCTTTAAGATGTGTGGACCTCAACCCCCAGAATTCCCTAACCAGCCAAAAAATGTTTGTTTATTTGTTGGTTTGCTTGATTGATTGCTTAGTCACTTAAAGTAAGTAAATAAATGTTATTGATTAGCTGTCTGACCATATCAAAAAACCTATAAAACACAATACAGAAGGAACAGTAGAACATATTTATGAGATATTGTCACCCCTGCAATCAACTCCAATCTGTTTTACTTACAGTAGTTTTGTGATTTATATACTGTCTCAATCCAGAAGGAATTTCCAGATGTTTATAGATATTATGTACATTACAGGTACATAAAATGTTAGCAATACATTAATATTTTCTGAGTTAAATGCATTCATTAATTGAAACTGTTATTAAACTAAGATGGTCATTAATGCTTCTACATTCTTGGACTATGGTCGAAATGTGTAACTTTAGATAACTTTAGATAATGATCTAATTGAAGGTTTTTCCTGTTTAGATGGTAATAGGTAATAGAACATTCTTTTAAATGTTCAGAATTTCCTCATGTTAGTCCTATTTATCCCTCAAAATTCTATTTGTCCTGCTAAAAACATTTGGAGAAACTCCTCTGGAGACCCATTTATTAAATTTTAAATTGGTTGGAAACAGAACAGCAAAAATATCCAAAGCCAATTACCATTGGGTACATCAAGCAGAAAGGAAAGATATTCAAATTTCTACTCTTAGATCTAAATAAAAGTTACCCTTTCTGGAATGTTTTCCAGCAGCCTCGAGAGACCACAAAGAATTAACTATAAACTGATGATTGGAACTGTTAAATTAGACCTCCAGCTGAATGTGAATTAAGAAACATAATTGCCTAAAATGAAAATTACAGATAAATTCAAGCTGAGGATCAGGAGCAGAACTTGACAGATTATTCACAGATTGGCAGGAACTTTAAAAGACATTTCCAGCGTGGTTCAGTATTATCGTGCGTGCGCAGTTTTGTGCCTTTGTATATATCCTGTTGCATATCTACCATATTAAATCTCATTTTTTAAAAAATGAGAAGATGAAACCAATTTTACGGGGTTTACGATTTAATATTCAGGGGGGGAGGGTTGGGTCCTAGAGAGAAAGTTTACCATGATAACTATAGTGACGATAATGTTCTGTATTATTCTTTTAGTTTGTGTTTTAAGTTGGGTCCTCCATTTTTATTTTTATTTTTAATTCTTTCATTATATATAGGTAGTCCTTGACTTGCAACAATTCATTTAGTGACTGTTCAAAGTTACAACAGCACTGAAAAACTTTCACACTTTCACATTTAGAGGTCTTAGCTTCTGTAGTCATGTTGTGTATTTTTGCACTTTTTTCTCATCAGTACAGGTAAAGTGGAGTTTTTTTTAATTCAATCTCAGTATTTATTAATTTTTAGGTTTCTTATGTAAAGTAATGATATGCAACAGTATCTTTTTACATACAGACTTGAAAATGTGCACTGTCTTTGATTTGGGAATGTATTACATTTATTTACATTAGTCCTTATGGGGAAAAATTAGTTTGATAGTCATCTTTTTTGGTGCTCATTGCATCTTCTGGAACCAATTAATGATGTGAACCAAGATACCACTGTATTCATCCTTCTTTTACAGCTCTATATAATAATAATGATGATGATAATAATGATGATGATGATGATGATGATGATGATGATGATGATGATGATGATAAAGTTGGAAGGGACCTTGGAGGTCATCTAGTCCAACCCCCTGCTCAGGCAGGAAACCCTATACCATTTCAGGCAAATGGCTGTCCAGTCTCTTCTTAAAAACTTCCAGAGTTGGAGCATTCACTGCTTCTGGAGGAAAGTCATTCCACTGGTTAGTTGTTCTAACAGTCAGGAAGTTTCTCCTTAGTTCTAGGTTGCTTCTCTCTTTGGTTAGTTTCCATCCGTTGCTTCTTGTCCTGCCTTCAGGCGCTTTAGAGAATAGCTTGACTCCCTCTTCCTTGTGGCAGCCCCTGAGATATTGGAACACTGCTATCATGTCACCCTTCACCCTTCTCTCATTAAACTACACATACCCAATTCCAACAACCGTTCCTTGTATGTATTAGCCTCCAGTCCCCTAATCGTCTTTGTTGCTCTTCTCTGCACTCTTTCTAAAGTCTCAACATCTTTTTTTACATCGTGGCGACCAAAACTGGATGCAGTATTCCAAGTGTGAATTTCGTCATCCAACAATCTATCATCAGCTATTTTCATTTCAACCAATTCCAGCTTGCTCAAATATGTATAGGTAAATTGGTCCAGGATATCTGTGCCTGGACAGCAAAAAAGGGTGAGGATAAACGTTTCCTTAGATGCCGAAATCAATGAAATTCACTGTTGTCCTACAACAAACATGAAAACGTTATTTCTCTGGGTTTTTCTAAATTTTCCTCCTTGAATATAATTGATTCTTACAAACATCATGTTTTAAAATATCTCTGTTTCTACACACACACACACACACACACAGAGAGAGAGAGAGAGAGAGACAGAGACAGAGACAGAGACAGAGAGAGACAGAAAGAGAGACAGACAGAGAGAGACAGAGAGAGAGAGACACAGAGAGAGAGACAGAGACAGAGAGAAAGAGACAGAGAGAGAGAGAGAATTTTACATTATGAAAAAAGAAGTCATTTGCTGTGATTCCATGTCCTTGAATCAGTTCTTGAAGAGAGACACAGGCTTCAATCTTTCCCAGTGAACACAATCCATTTAAATAAGTTACATCTTTTCGATCAGTCCTCTCTTTGTTTGACTTGTCAGTAATAACACTTGAGCTGACACTGTACAGGCGTCCTGCTAATTTAGTAATTATTGACATGGTGCCAGGCAAGAGATGATAGCAAACAGAAGAACAGTTAACAGGAAATGAAAAAGAACAGAAAAGAAAAAAAAAGATCTTCATATTGTCGTTGAATAGGAACCGCGATCGGGTGGGGTTTTGTTTTGTTTTTGCGTTCTAAGCAGAGCTTGGGTGCTCTTTCCCTTTTTCTTGAAACATTTATAATTTATGCTTTGGGATAATTCCAAATATTTTTAAGACTGCCTGTTGAGAAACTGTAGCACTGAATGAAGAGGGTAGAATGCACACAGAAGGACAATGATCTTATTACAATGGATACTTGGGAAAAGATTTGGGTGAGAAATGTAAAATTTACGCAAGCCCAAAATTTAAGAGAGAATTTTTATAAAATGTTTTATAGGTGGCATTTAGATCCCAAAAAGTTAGCAAGTATGTATCCGAACTACCAGCCTAAATGTTGGAGGTGTGGTGGTGAAGATGCAACGTATTTTCATATATGGTGGACCTGTAAAAAGGTTAAAGCTTTCTGGATCAAAATCTGGTGGAATATGCAGAAGATCTTCAAGCAAAGGATAAAGTTTTCTCCGCAATTGTTCTTATTGGGTATTATTACTGATACTACTGTTGTGGACATTAAATTGATGTTGAATTTAATTACGGCAGCAAGACTTTTAGTAGGGCAATATTGGAAGAAGGAAGAACTGCCGACTATAGAAGAATGGACTTTAAAAGTTTCCAACCTGGCGGAAATGGCAAAGATCTCGGTGTATTTGAAGGACCATTTGCAACAGAGATATATTGTGGAGTGGAAAAAATGGATTGATTACATCCAGAATAAATATGGGACTAAAAAGTTTCATTTAGCATTTGAATAAGTATTGATGTGATATTTATATTGCTTGTAGTCATTTTATAAGAGCTAAAGTGCGGTAGACCTAATAGTTTATTATTGTTAGCATATGGTAGTTTATGATTGTTTCTACTTTTATACCTTGTATTTAGCTCTGGGAAGTCGGGGAGGGGGGAAGGGGAGGAGGGTTGGGTTGGGTTGGGTTGGGTTGGGAAGGGGTGGGTGGGTGGGGAGGGGTTGTTTTGTTAAAGATAAAATGTATTGAAAAACTTTTTTAAAAAAAAGAAGGACAATGATCTGCCTTCCATTCTTAAAGATTTCTTAAAAGTGAGTTGTCATTTCCTTTCGCCGCCCTTTCTCAATTTTCACTTGCATTTAGATATGAGGGTGACGTTAGCCAGGAGAGAATTACGGTTGACCTCTTCCTCCGCTGTTAGGCAGGCAAATCCTGCTTCTTAGAATCATAGGGCCTTAGGAGATCTTCTAGTCACACCCTCCTGCCCAAGGCAGGAGACCTTCTAGCATCCTGGTCAAATGGTTGTCTAGTCTGTTTTTTAAAACCTCCAGTCAAAGAGGGGTCAAAGAGGTCATCTATGTGAAAACTGAACTGCCCTCTCTCAACAAAGGGGATGGATACGACATCATCTATCTTTGGTCTACAACACAGTCCTTTCAGCAGTTCCAAGAAGGCTCCACACCCATTTGCACTACTCAGGTGACCCTGAAGACACAGATAAGCCTCCAGGTGGCCTCAACAACTCTCTAAAAGGAGGCATATGACCAGCTGTCTGCAAGGAGTATAAATCCTCTCATTCCCCACCATCCAGTCTGAACTGAAGAAGCTTCTCAGATGAGAAGGGAAACATCTTCAAAGAAAAACAAGAAAATCCAATTGTCTTGTGAAAAAGCATATTTGGGATAACTACGGTATGACCTGGAAGACTGAGAATCTCCATAGACCTCCAGTGATGGGGCACCCCCAACACTGAGAGGCAAAGAGTCTTGGTGGAGCAGCGGGCTAATGCCTCTTTAAGTAACCCCAGCTTCATACAATTAGTGCAGGTTCGAGTCCCACCAGGCTCAAGGTTGACTCAGCCTTCCATCCTTCCGAGGTAGGTAAAATGAGGACCCAGATTGTTGGGGGCAATAAGCTGACTTTGTAAAAATGCCGCTTGGGGGGGGGCAAAAGCCCTAATAAGCAGGCATATACATAGAATGAAGGCTATTGCTAAGCACATTGACTTGTGCTTCTTAGATTGTAAGCCGCACTGAGTCTTCGGAGAAGGGCAGGATATAAATGGGATAAAAAAATATCCCATTGTTTAATTGTTCTCACTGTCAGGAAATTTCTCCTTAGGTCTAGGTTGGATTTCTCTTTGATAAACTTCCATCCATTACTTCTTGTCCTGCCTTCCGATGCTTTGGAAAATAGATTGACCTCCTCTTGCCTATGACAAGTACTGGAAGACAGCTGTCATGTCCCCCCTAATCCTCTTCAATAGGGTAGACATACCTAGCTTCTTCAACATCTTCCTGATTTAGCCTCCAGACCTCTAATCATCTCTCTTCTGTGCACACTTTCTAGGGCCTTAGCATCTTTTTTTGTATCATGGCGACCAGAACTGGACGCCAGTATTCCAAGTGTGGTCTCACTAGTCTGGTATAAAGCAGTATTATCACAGAGTATTAAAACAGAGCTGAAAACTCAAGTCTAAAAGTTATTCTGGTCCTCCACCTTCTGTAGTTTTAATTGGGGCCCTGCTGTCTTCTCTCTATTGGGAGCCAGTAAGTTAAACAGCAATGGGGCAGGCCTTAAGGGGCCACCTACCTTCCGCCCCCCTACATATTTGAGACAGTAAAATAAAAGTCACAAAATGCAAATAAAACCCCTCCCTCCCACCTGAAGCTTCCAATTTCCAGCCGTTCCTTTTCATCTTAATTTCGAACAGTTGCTACACCAATTAAATTCTACCACCTAGCATTTTCAAACAGGGCTCTGTTGTCGTGGCAAAACTCTTTTTAATGGACAGCTGTTTTTGACATTTCTCTCTGATTTGCCAGATCTCTGTCATCTGTTTTGCTCTGTTTGGAATTTTGCTGCTGGCATGGGAAGAAATGCACATCTCCAGATCAATCATGCACTGCCGCTACCGATCCTGTGCATAGAAATGAGGATGTTGCGCTGGGAATTTAGTGGGCTTAAAATGGAAGTGGGAAAGCTTGAAGGAATCAGAGACTGAGAGAATCACCCTAGCTAGATTTCTTGAAGTTATTTTTTTTCTTCTTTAAACCATTTCATTTCAAGGGCTTCAGATCCCCTCGCTCCGCTTTTGAAGGATCGTCAGTTTTCATTGCGCCAATCTGTTTGCTTGGCGGTCAAACAATTTGCACATGCCTTTTTCAAAAAAAAAAAGATTGCTCAATTCTCCTCCCCTTGCATAATGGGTCTGCAAATAGCTATAAACTTTCTCATTAACAAGAAAAATATAGAATATATTTTATATTTACGTATATATATATATATTTGAAGACTAGTGTAATATGTATGTAATATGTAATATGGAGGTAGTGACAGATTTTATTTTCCTGGGCTCCAAGATCACCACAGATGGGGACTGCAGCCAAGAAATTAAAAGACGCTTGCTCCTGGGGAGGAAAGCTATGGCAAATCTAGACAGCATAGTACAAAGCAGAGATATAATCCTGCCAAGAAAAGTGTGTATAGTCAAGGCCATGGTCTTCCCAGTTGCAATGTATGGCTGTGAAAGTTGGACCATAAGAAAGGCTGAGCACTAAAGAATTGAGGCCTTTGAACTGTGGTGCTGGAGAAGACTCCTGCAAGTCCCTTGGACTGCAAGGCGATCAAACCGGTCAGTCCTAGAGGAGATCAACCCTGACTGCGCTTTAGAAGGCCAGATCCTGAAGTGGAAACTCAAATCCTTTGGCCACCTAATGAGAAGGAAGGACTCACTGGAGAAGAGCCTAATGCTGGGAAAGGTTGAGGGCAAGAGAAGAAGGGGACAACAGAGAATGAGGTGGCTGGATGGAGTCACTGAAGCAGGAAGCGTGAGCTTAAAGGGACTCCAGAAGATGGTAGAGGACAGGAAGGCCTGGAGGAACATTGTCCACGGGGTTTCGGTCAATTTGATTATTTCTCTGTCTAATAATCAAATTGACCCAACATCTAATATATATAAAAAGTGAAAGAAAAAAAAGAAAAAAACAATAGCCAACAGATTAGCCCAAATATTTCATTAGTCTTCAAATCCCTCTGTTAGCCATCTAGTATAGGTTCTCCTGCTTGAGTGGGGGGCTGGACTAGAAGACCTCCAAGGTCCCTTCCAGCTCTGTTATTCTGTTATTCCTCTACTTGTTTCAGGAGTTTCTAAATCTTTAATTTTTTTCCCAATAAATAAGATAACCTTTATTGGTGTTTTTTTTTTTACTGTGGGCACAATGGCACACATCAAAAATGAAATTTAGTTGCCCGCTCTCAAAGTGAAACACATACATGACACACACCTAAAACATACATACAACTTATGTATAGACCCACACCCCTACATATAAATAACAAATAAATATTAAATACTGTCCATCTTGAATATATAATGGAAGGAGGAAGCTTGAGAGTTCACAAGGTTAATGCTGTATATGGAATGAAACTATGGCTGAATCTGGATGTTCTGCTTCGGTATACCACGGAGCCCCCTCCTCCCAGAAGGTAACAAGGAAAACAGGTTGTGAAGAGGATGAGTAGTGTCCCAGATAATCTTACAGATCCTGTTCAAACAACGCTTCTGTGCTATGTCCTGGATGGAAGGGAGGGAACTGCCAATGATCTTTTCGGCCATCCTCACCACTCTCTGCACCACCTTCTTGTCTAAAGCAGTGATGCTTCCAAACCAGACTGTGATGCTGTATGACAGGATGCTCTCAATCGTCCCCCTGTAGAAAGTGGTCAGGACAGGGGAAGAAAGATGTGCTTTTCTCATGCGAGGCAGAAAGTGCAGGCACTGCTGTGCCCGCTTCACCAATATGGGCCAACTGGGAGACCCAATGCAAAAGAAAAAGGACAGCAACATCCCATCTCAGTTCATTTTCAACTTTCTAAGTTTCTATATGAAAAGGGAAGAAAATTGACTAAGGACCTCTTCAGAGGAAAAAATCTTCTAATTCGTCTTGAGCTGGATTAAGCCAAGTTGCTTCTTACAAACCTGACATCTTGTCTATAGATCCTCATATACTGAATTTCTAAGCCCGTTTGTGCTTCTAACTCAATCATCTGCCCCCTAATATAATGGATGCTTGATTTCTTCCTCACAAGAACAGTTGACTACTTATCGCCAGGTCCTTAGCAGCCATTCAAAGCTGTGTTGGTCCCCTCCAAAGCTAACCATGAATGACCCAGTTCCAAAGTTTTTAATTATTTAAATTATATTGCCCTTTTTTAGAATATGCCTTTCGATGCGCATGAATTGGGTTTGGATTCAAATGGGTTGGAACAATACTCAAGAGATAATGGATGTGAAACCCGTTTCAGTTGAGTATATCTCATTGAGAATTGGCTACAACTGATTTCAAAATTCAGCAAGTTTTTCATAAATTCACTAAGAGGACATCATCTGAGAGCATTGGTCATTGTAGGAATTTGGGATGTATCCTGATATTTAAAATCAGAAAATATAATAATGAACATTATATAAAACTTGCATATCATATACAGGAGATACCTCTTATATATCTTCAAGAAGTATGGGTGAGTGACTTTGGATCTAAACATTTAAGACCCGGCTTGGAACTATTTTTATCTCATTAAATTCATCATAAGTTGTCAAGAATTTCTTGTAAAAACAATTTGGAGCTATACTTCTCTAATACGTTGTATTTAATTGAAATTATTCTAACTTGTGTGGGAAGGGATGCAGTTTAATTGGTACAAAAAAGTCTATTTTTTAAATTTCTATATTATGACATTCATTTTTTTTTATTTTTTGACATTGGGTTCCTATACTCTTAAAGTTGACCTCGGTATTTCTGATTTTTCCATGGGCAACTTAAAGCTACTTGGATGTTCCTGGATTGCTTGTATTTTTATTTCATAATCTATCTCACAGGATTTTTGCATAGATAACAGAATATCAGAGTTGGAAGGGACCTTGGAGGCCTTCTAGTCCAGTCCCATGCTCAAGCAGAAGATGCTATCCATTACAGACAAGTAACTGTCTGTCTATTCTTAAAAATCTTCAGTTTTGGAGCACCCACAACTTGTGAAGGGAAGCTGTTCAACTGTTTATTTGTTCTCACTGTTAGGAAATTTCTCCTTAGTTCTAGGTTGCTTCTCTTCTTGTTTAGTTTCATCCATTGTTTCTTGTCTTGTCTTCTAATGCTTTGGAGAATAAGTTGACCCCCCTCTTCTTTGTGGCAGCCACTCAAATATTGGAACACTTCTATAATGTCATCCCTGGTCCTTCTTTTCACTAGACTAGACAAGCCCAATTCCTACAACTGTTCTTATAAAATGGGAGACTGTGTACATCAAGGAGAACTATTGGGATCACAGAAAAATTATGCATAAAATAAGAGCTCCTATTCAAGTTGCCAACTCTTCTTCAGATAGATGGAAGGATATTTGATGGTATTCAAGAGTTCTAAGTGTTTGTAAGAGTTATGTTGCAATAGGACCCTTGGTTGACCTCATATCTAAACAAAGATTTCCTTTATTTCAAATTGCCATTTACCTGTAATGCCCTCAAATCATTCTCAAGCTTTTTAAGTGGAATCTATAAGGAAAAGTAGAACTGGTATTAGAATGCTCCCAGCAGGGGGTAAGAATTCAAAAACTAGGGATGGGCAAAAAATCTATTAAAAATGATAATAATAAAGTCTTAATGTCTATGGGGAAAACAGAGGTTGATTCTGTATAAAAATGGTGCAACGTATCCATTGATCCTCTTTTTTCCCCTTCCAAAGATAAAAAGAAATTGGCGGGTGACTGAATAGAAGAAAACGAAGTTTCATTAATACAATCCATCGAAAGACAAGTTGTGCAAATTGATCAATGCAGCACAAGCTGTTTCTAACCTTTCCTCTCATCTGAACAAGCTATGGTCAGGTTTTCCGTTCTGGGGGGGGGGGAATTAGACACTTTTCAAAGAGCATTCCTATCCTCAGTAGAACTAGGCTAGAATTTTTGAAAGAAAAAAATAATCCTTAAAATTATTTAGCAATTCTTTTCTTATGATCAAAGATAAAAGCCCTCCAGAATCTAAATGGGTCAATATAAAATGGGGGGAAAAAAGTGACATTGCCATAGGGATATACTACAGGCCACCCAACCAATCAGAAAAAATAGATGGACTCTTTGCCAACCAGATAACAAATGTATATAGGAAGCATACCACAGTAGTAGTGGGAGATGTTCAACTACTCAGACATCAGCTGGGAGACAAACTCTGCAGCAAGCAGTAGATCAAACAGATTCCTAACCAACCTAGCCAACAACTTTGTCATCCAAAAGGTGGAGGAGGGAACTAGAAGTACAACTATACTGGACCTAATTCTTACTAATAGAGAAGAAGTGATAGAGGGAGTTGAAGTTGCCAGAACCTTGGGGAAAAGTGACCACGTCATACTGGAATTCAATATAATGCAAACACAAGCAATAGAAAATAATTCAACCAATATCTTAAACTTCAAAAGAGCTGATTTTAATCAACTCAGAAGAACCTAGGAAAGATTCCATGGATGAAAATCCTAAAGGGGAAAAACAACTCAAGACACATGGGAAACTCTGAAAAAACGCTATCATAAAAGCCCAGACTAGCACAATACCACTGAAAAGAACCAGCATAACTGCACAATGAACTCTCTGACAAACTGAAAGACAAAAAGGACAACTACAAAAAATGGAAAGAGGGACACATAACTAAGGCTGATTATCAGCAGACAGCCAGAACATGCAAAGATGAAGTCAGGAAAGCAAAGGCTCAGAAGGAACAAAGACTTGCAACAGAAATCAAGGACAATTTAAAAAAAAAGTTTCTTTGAACATATTAACAACAAGAAAAATCTCAAGGAAACTGCAGGCCCACTAAAAAGAGAAGATGGCAAGGAAATAACAGGCAACAGGGAGAAAGCAGAGCTGCTTAACTGAAATTTTGCATCAGTCTTCACAGAAAAAGAAACTATAGCTCAACATACCCAAAAAAAAACCACTGCAAAAGATAAACTAGAAACAAAAATTAAAATAAGAAAATGGTGAGAGAACACCTATCCGACCTTGATGAATATAAATCACCAGGGCCTGACAGATTACATCCCAGAGTTCTGAAAGAGCTTGCAGATGTTATCTCAGAACCATTACATCACATCTTTCATGAATCCTGATTCACTGGAGAAGTACCTGAGAATTGGAAACTACAGACCAATCAGCCTAACATCAATAACTGGGAACAAATATTATGGATAATTTTTAGTTAGAATATGATTATTATATCTATAACCCTGTATTTAGCTCTGGGAAGTGGGGGGGGGAAGGGGAGTGGTTTGGGGTGGGTGGGTTTTGGGGATATGTATTGTAAAATCTTTTTTTGTAAAACTCTTTAATAAAAAAAATAACTGGGAACAAATCATGCCAAACCAATCTTATTTCATTTTTTGATAAAATGACTAAACTAGTAGACAAGCGAAAAGCTGTGGATGTAGTATACTTAGATTTCAGTAAGTCATTTGACAAGGTAAACCACAACCTACTCCTTGGTAAGCTAGAAAAAGGTCGCATAGACAACATCACCACCCGATGGATTTGTAGCTGTCTGACAAACCGTACTCAATGAGTAGTCCTCGATGGCACTACATCCAGATGGAGAGAAGTAAGCAGTGGGGTACCACAAGGCTCTGTCTTAGGCCCAGGACTCTTCAACATCTTCATCAATGACTTAGACGAGAGAATTGAAGGGGAACTCATCAAATTTGCAGATGACACCAAACTGGCAGGAATAGCCAACACCCCAGAAGACAAGCTCAGGATCCAAAAAGATCTTGACAAACTTGAACAATGGGCCCTATCCAAGATAGACAGACAGACAGATTGACAGATAAATGATAAAGGGATAGACAGATAAATAATAATAATAATAATAATAATAATAATAATAATAATAATAATAATAATAATAATAATTTATAAACCGCCCTTCTCCCGGAGGACTCAGGGCGGTGAACAGGGCAAGCATAAAAAATACAGAGATACAAAGGTTAAAAAGGATTAAATATATGCCCACTAAAAACAGTACATACAAATATTAAAATAACAATAACCCCCCCCCCCATCCCCCATCAGGCCAGGCCAGCTTGTTCAAATAAGAATGTCTTTAGATCGCGACGGAAGGAGCGAAGTTCGGGCGCCATCCGGAGCTCAACTGGTAACCGATTCCATAGCTCCGGGGCACCCACAGAGAAGGCCCTCCCCCTGGGGGCCACCAATCGACATTCTCCGATCGGTGGCACCCTGAGGAGGCCCTCTCTGTGGGAACGCACAGGGCGGAGGGAAGTTGATGCCGGCAGCAGGTAGCAGATAGATAGATAGATAGATAGATAGATAGATAGATAGATAGATAGATAGACAGACAGACAGACAGACGAGAGAGAGAAATAGATATAGATAGATGATAGATGGATAAATAGATTAGATAGATAGATAGATAGATAGATAGATAGATAGATAGATAGATATAGATAGATGATAGATGGATAAATAGATTAGATAGATAGATAGATAGATGATAGATAGATAGATAGATAGATAGATAGATAGACAGACAGACAGACAGACAGACAGACGAGAGAGAGAAATAGATATAGATAGATAGATAGTAGATAGATAGATAGATAGATAGATAGATAGATAGATAGATAGATAGATAGATAGATAGATAGATAGATAGACTTATCCCTAAACTGGAAAGTCAAAACATATGCCCCCAAAAGGCAAATCACCTCTGCAGTGTTGCTGAGGAAACTATGAGCCTGAGAGTTCTGGATCCTAACAATAGACCCGTCTCAGAAAAGATGTAAGTATTCACTGATTTTCAACGTACATTCATTCAGTGTCACTAGGGTACTGTTCTTTGACATTTATAAGGACCATATCTCTTGATCTACAGAGATCCAACCTAGAGCTAAGGAGAAATTCCCTGACAGTGAGGACAATTAACCAATGGAACGCCTTGCCTCCAGAAGTCGTAGGTGCTCCAACACTGGAGGTTTTCAAGAAGAGGCTGGACAGCCATTTCTCTGGAACAGGGTCTCCTGCTTGAGCAAGGGGTTGGACTGGAAGACCCACAAGATACTTCCAACCTTTTGGAGGTAGTCCTTGACTTACAACAGTTCATTTAGTTACAGGGGCTCTGAAAAAAGTGACTTATGACCATTTTTCACACTTATGACCATTGAAGGATCCCCATGGTCACATGAACACAACTCAGACACTTGGCAACTGACTCATACGTATGACGGTTGCAGTGTCCCGGGGTCATGTGATCACCTTTGGCGACCTTTTGAGCAGCAAAGTTAATGGGGAAGCCAGGTTCACTTAACAACCGTGCTACCAACTTACCAACTGCAGTGATTCACTTAACAGCCGTGGCAAGAAAGGTCCTAAGAGGGGGCAAAGGTCCCTTAACAACAGAAATGTGGGGCTCAATTGCAGTCGTAAGTCGAGGACTACCTATGAATCCGCTTTATTCTCTTCTCCCCACCCTACCCATCTTGAGAGTTTAATTTAAGGCCCATATCCAATTCTTATGTAAATGCAACCGTGGTTATAATGGTCAGAAAACAAGTTACCATAACAATAGATAGTGGGGACTTCCTGAAGTGCAAAGCCAATCCTGATTTGTGAGACTCTTTCAAGTGTGATTGATAAAGCCAATTCCGAAAGGAAAAGCAAATGCAAATTCTTTTCCCTCCCTCCACTTTTCTCTCTTCCATGGTGTCTTCAGTGGGTTTTGCTGTTCCGAGTATTTTCCCCATAATATATGTATAAAGACAAAACATATCCATAAAATTTATGGTCTTAGCAGAGTGTTTGTTTATGCTTTTATTATTTTTTAAAGGCATGGCCCACAGCCTCCTACGCTGAATGAAGCTACCCCAAAATCATTAATTAAAGCAACACTGCTCAGGTCTCCTTGCCTCCCTTTTCAACATCCTTGCAGACGCTTACGTAAAAAAAAAGAAAAGGAAAGGAAATGCTAGAGCTCACTCTACTGAAGGCTGAAGGGGTATTCCTTGAAGTTTTTAACAGAAGAGAACGTTTTCCACCTGTTTTTTTTATAAATGTCTGAAAAAGGCAACCTGATCTTTATTATCTTGCGAACTGGAAGCACAAGGAATGAAGAACAAGTTGAAAGGAATGCAAGCAAAATCATTAAATGGGACTGATAGATGAGAAATATCTGTCAAAAATGTCTTGCTTCGGTTGACGTTTGTCCTCAGACATCTTCATTCATTGCCTCCGGACGTTCTGGGTGCTCCATCACTGGAGGTTTACAAGAAGAGACTGGGTAACTCAGAGAGCAGCAAGGGCCCCTCCTTTCAAACCAAAGCACAAATATTCTCTTTTATTGGTATTGAAGAGCCATTTGTCCAGAATGGTATAGGATTGGGGCTTGGACTAGAAAACCTCCAAGATCCCTTCCAATTCTGTATTCTATCTTGATTTCAGAGTAAAGCAAGTGCTCTCTAGGAACAGAAGAGAAGAGAAGAGAAGAGAAGAGAAGAGAAGAGAAGAGAAGAGAAGAGAAGAGAAGAGAATAAGAAATAGAAAAGAAATAGAAATAGAATAGAATAGAATAAAATGGAATGGAATGAAATAGAAATAGAAATAGAAATAGAACTAGAAATAGAAATAGAAATAGAAATAGAAATAGAAATAGAAATAGAAATAGAAATAGAAATAGAATAGAAATAGTCTATCTTGAATACATAGCGGAAAAAAGAAGCTTTGGAGTTCACAAGATGGAGCAAAACTGTGTCTGAATCTGGATGTTTTTACTTCGGATACCACGGAGCCCCCTCCTCCCAGAGGGTAACAAGGAAAACAGTTTGTGAAGAGGATGTGTAGCATCCCAGACAATCCTGTGGACCCTGCTCAAGTGTTGCTTTTATGCTGTACCCTGGATGGAAGGGAGGGAACTGCCAATAATCTTTTCTACCATCCTCACTACTCTCTGCACCGCCTTCCTGTCTGAAGCAGTGACGGAAGCAGCAGACATAGCTTTAAAATTAAATATTTTCTGGCTTTTTTAGTTTCTTTTTAAAAAGTTGGATTGTTTTCACAACAGTATTTGAACTATTGCGTAGGGTCTCCTGCTTGAACAAGGGGTTGGACTAGAAGACCTCCAATGTCCCTTCCAACTCTATTATTCTGTATTAGTCCAAAATCATCCAGCTGGCTTTGTACCTAAGATGGAACTAGAACTCACAATCCCCCAGTTTCAAGCCTGGCTGTCACCTCTCCCCTTATCCGCTCAGGAACCAGTTCATACAAAATAAAGAAACCACTTGAAAAGAGGTACATGATATAAAAGAAAGAGACCAAAACCTGGCACAGATATACCATATTTTCCGGCGTATAAGATGACTTTTTAACCCATGAAAATCTTCTCAAAAGTCGGGGGTCGTCTTATACGCCCAGTCATCTTATATGCCGGAAAATACGGTAGATTAAGTTCTAAACCCATATTTAATATTCTTATGATTTAAATTTGCTCAAGTCACTGAAATTACTATTGGGGTTTTTTTGGTTTTTTTTTTTAAATATTATTGATAGAGTTCCATCTTTGGTACAAAGGAGGAAAACATTTCAAATTGAAGAGTGCTGAGATGAATTTGGGGAATATTCCAAAGCTACGGGTGAGTCATGCAGTCCTGATTTAAGGATTCATTCTTCTATAAAACAGCATCAGTTCATTGCTTATGTTTAATTCTGTTTCTACACCAGCTGGTAAGCTTATTATGTGACAGTTGTAAATATTTGCAATACCCAATTTCACTTTTAAAAAAGCAAAAAAACAGAACAGCTTTTATAATTACTACTTCATTCAGGACAGCCATCATCTTACACTTGAATGATTTGTACAATCACTAACACAACTCAAGATAATAGGAAAACAAAATCAGCTCGTTGGAGCTGTGGTGCTGGAGAAGGCGCCTGCGTATTCCTTGGACAGCAAAGGTGACCAACAGGTAAGTCCTGGCGGGCATACATAACATCAGACATGTCACTGGAAGGCAAAATGACAAAATGACATCTCGCTTATTTTGGCAAGGAGTGTGGTGGCTCACGTGGTTAGGATCCTGGGTTAGAGGTTAGCAAACCTGCGTTGAAGACCCGTGTGCTGCTGCCTGGCCGGGTGAGCTCCTGTCCTTCGCTCCAGCTCCATGACGGGGACATGAAAGGAGCCCCCACAGGCAACGGTGATGTCACCGGCTAATCCTTTCCACCTGGAAGCACCTTCAATGGTGCCCAAATGGGATGGGGCTTATTTTGGCCATGTCAGGTGGGGAAATTCACTGGAGAAAGCAATTACGTTGGGAAGAGTTAGCGGTAAAAGGAAACCAGGCCGCCAAAGAACATGGTGGCTGGACACCATCAAAGCTGACACCAGCCAGAGCATAGGACATCTCAAAGAAGAAGTGCAAGATGGGAAGGTGTGGAGAGACCACCTGGGGATTCCACGGGCCGGACACGACTGAATGGAGAACACCACCATCATCAAGCCATACTTTGGCTAATCAAAACAACCACAGTGATTTGTATTCCTCCATTGCTGAATTGAACCTTTTGAACTGCTGGCTGTATTCTAAGCTGTAAACCCTGGGCTACAAAGAACAATTAGTTTCACACAATATCGTAAGCTAAGCAAGCCACAATTGGCCTTACCACGGTATGGGAACCCAACACCTAAAGAGCAATCGCAGTGGATTACGAGTAGTCCTCAACCTATGACAACAATTAAGCCCCAAATGTTGTTGCTAAGTGAAACATTTGTTAAATGAATTTTGTCACATTTTACAACCTTTCTTGCCACAACTGTTAAGTGAATCACTGCAGTTAAGTTAGTAACACGGTTCTCAAGTGCTTGTCAGAAGGTCACAAAAGGTGATCGTTCGACCCAGGACACATCAACCGTCATAAACATGAATCAGTTCCCAAGCATTTGAAGTTTGACCACATGACCACTGGAATGCTGTAATGGTCATAAGTGTGAAGAACGATCATAAGTCACTCTTCAGTAACACTGTAACTTTGAACAGTCACTAAATGAACTGCTGTAAGTCAAGGACCACCTGTATAGAGATGCAAAAACAGATTCAACGGGATCAGAATGTTGGCTAATCGCTTGGCTCCATTCTTTCCAAATGCAACCTTTATGGCTTGCAATGCTTTGCTTTCTTAGCTTTTTGTTTTAATAGAATGGAGTTGAAAGCCAACTCTGGAAAAGCATGTGAAATAAGTTAAGGGCACACATTTTTTATATTTATTGGAAACAGCCTAAATAACTAAACAGGGCTTTCTCAGTGGCTTTTAGGCTCATGACTAGAGCGAAAGGTCCTGACCTGACATACCATCAGCCCACATGGTACAAATGATTGACAGGAAAAGGAAATAAGCCCATATCCTTCACGTGGGAATCGCAGTGTGCAATGCCCCAACCTACGAAAGTGGTGGAGAATGTTGTGGGAAAAGTTAATTGTGTTGTTCTTTGAAATCTCCATTCCCAAAGTTTGGCTTGCTGGTCATTTATTTACTTAGGTGATAAAATAGTTTTGTGTCATAATAAAATCCAGGGCATGGGTGGATATTTTAAAGTACAAAGTGGGAACCGTCAGCCTTGTCCTGGTTAAATTTGTATATGTGAGAATGCCCCAAAGTACAAAGTTCCTGGAAGTGCAGTTTGTTACATAAGAAATAATTGGTGTTAGTCTTCCCAGCTTATTTGCTTTATTTTTAGGGACTGAATCTACGGTAGACTAAATAAATCACTTTTCCTGTTCCCTTGGTTTCAATGGATAGGTTAACTCTTCGGTGAAGTAAGTGGAGCCACCATCTCTCTCACCGAAGAGCATGCAAGATTCTGAGTGGCTCAGATATATTGATTTCTGGGATTGGGGGGGGGAGGAATAAATCTTCCCTACGGAAATCAAAAGATGAGAGGGCTTCCTTTAAATCACCAGGTGCCAATCTTAGGAATTGGGCACCAGTTAGTTGTAGAAAACAAGAACATTACAGGTAGTCCTCAACTTACAATCACAATTGAGCTCGAAATTTCTGTTACTGAGACATGTGTTAAGTGAGCTTTGCTCCATCCGATGATCTTGTTGTTAAGTGAATCACTGCAGCTGGTAAATTAACAACCTGGTTGTTAAGTGAATCTGGCTTTCCCCTTCAGAAGGTTGCAAAAGGGGGTCAGATGAACTGGGGGCACAGCGACGGTCATAAGTATGAACCAGTTGCCATGCCTACCCCTGGTATAAGCTCTCCTGCTTGAGAAAGGGCGTTGGACTAGCTCTTTTCTGAACTCTTTCCAGAGTCTCTTCATCTATTTTATAATATGATGACCAAAAAAACTGGACGTATATTCAGAATTCCATGTGGTAGTCTTATCAAGGCATTTTACAAAGCAGTACTAACCCTTCGTGTGATCTTGATTCCGAGGGCTTTTGCATAGACAAAGTAAATGGGACCCATCAAATCTTTTTCCAATGCTGGAGTATTGTCGCAAGCAAGTCCTTTCCTATTTCTAACTGGTAAAGCCAGTGCACCATCCCACCCACCCTAGTTTATTATAATTCTTGCATACACACACACGCACACACACACACACACACACCATTGCAAATACAATGAAACCCATGACATTGCAGAACAGGGCAGTGGAAAGGAAGACGATATTTACGAAGTCTGGGGTGAAGGGGGAGAAGAGAAGGGGGGGAGAAGAGACCTTTCACCCAAATGTTTCTGGTGCCAAACGTGCCCAATCACCTTCACCTGCAGATTTGCTGGTTGCCATGGAAATGCGCCATTCCCTTTCAGTGCTGCAACACAGTGGTACCCAGATTACCGTCTCCGAGAAACACAATAGGGGCAAAGGAATTGTAGGTTATTATTGGAACTGTGGCAGGAGATTATGTTATAAACCTAGGATTGCATCGGCGGATAAACAGGGTGCGGAGGTAGAAGAGAAGGTGAGGAGAGAAATTATAATGCAGTGATAGCCTTGAAAGTCAGAGGAAGGAAAGCAGGGAGAAAGCTGAAAGAAAGGGTGAGCAAAAATGTTCACCACTCACACACACACACAAAAATGCCTCTTTTGTTCATCATTTTTCAACTCTAGCTCTCGGAGTTTGAATGGATTGAGGGGATCAGTCGAGGAGGGGTTAGTCCTTGAGTTGCAACCATTTGTTTCATGACTATTTGAAGTTATAACTGCAGCAAAAAATGTGACTTACAACTGGTTCTCATAGTTACAACTTTCACTGCATCCTCACGGTCATGTGATTAAAGTTTGGGCACATGGCAACCAGTATATATTTATAATAGTTCCATTGTCCCAGAGGTCATGTGATCACCCAGCTGGCTGCTGACAAACAAGGTCAATAGGGGAGAGCTGGATTCACTTAACAACCACGTGATTCACTTAATGACTGAAGCGGTTTGCTTAAGAACCAGGGCAAAATGTTCTTAAAATCAGGTGCAACTGATTTTTAAAAACTGCTTAGCAAAGGAAACTCTGGTCCCAAGTGTGGCTGTAAGTCAAGGATTACCTCAATTTACAGCTTATAACCACAACTTACAACCACAATTTTCAATTAATCTTTCCTGCTGTTCTCTTAATACAGCTCAACACCTTCCAGAGGTGAATAAATCACAATGACCAAAACTCCCATCCCAGCAGGGAGAAGTACTAGACCAATCTTGCCTAATCTTTAAAAAGTTAGAGTTGGTGAGTATTGTACAGGCGATTATTAGAAATGTCCAAAGCTATACAGTCAACTAGAAAGTTGGAAAACAGTCCTGGAAGAAAGTACTCACAAAATCAGTGTGGGAGCTGGCTAAAAGAAAAGGGAATGTTAGTGAAATCGGGTGCTGTTGACTTTGATTCAAGAGAGTTTTGATTTTTACTAGTAGTAATAACTAGTACGGCAGATTAAGAAGCCTATGCAAATAAAATGATACTTCCATGTTATATATATGAATAGCCAACAAGGACACCCAGGTTGGGTCCACACAACATATCCATGATTCTTACAAAGGAGAATATTTGCAACTCAGTGGATAATGTTACCTAGTTTGGGTAATGAAGCATCTGCAAGAAAACAACCAAGCTCAGAGAGCACCAAGGACCCCTCATATCCATAATTTACTGGTTAACCTAACATTATCTGAGGTTGCACCGCATGCTATGCCACCACAGACTGGATTTATAAAGATCACTAGTCTCGTATATAACAGAGTAACAGAAAAACAGAGGTGGAAGGAACCTTGACGGTCTTCTAGTCTGACCCCCTGCTTAGGCAGGAAACCCTATACCAGGCATGTCAAACTGCCAACCCGCAGGCCAGATGCGTGACGCTGAAACCCACCCACCCCATTGCCGGCACCCCATTGCCGGCAATGGGGGAAAACTTGCAATATGATTGTGATATGTCATGTGACATCACGAGTTTGACATGCCTGCCCTATACCATTTCAGACAAACGGTTGTCCCAACCTCTTCTTAAAAGCTTACAGTGTTGGAGCACCCACAGCTTCTGGAAGGAAGCTGTTCCACTGGTTAATTGCTCTGTCAGGAAATTTCTCCTCGGTTCTAGGTTGATTCTCTCCTTGATTAGTTCCCATCTATTTCTTCTTGTCCTGCCTTCGGATGCTTTGGACAATAGCCTGACACCCCCCCCCCCGGTTCTTTGTGGCAGCCCCTCAAATATTGGAATACTGCTATTGTGTCATCACTAGTTCTCCTTTTCATTAAACTAGACATACCCAATTCCTGCAACCACGTTTTATCCTCCAGTCCCCTAATCAACTTTGTTGCTCTTCTCTGCACTCTTTCTAGAGTCTCAGTGTGTTTTTTACTTTATGGTGACCAAAACTGGATGCAATATTTCAAGTGTGGCCTTACCAAGGCATTACAAAACTAGAAAACAAATGCTGGTAATCAGCATATACAATACACTGGAAAATATAGACATATCTTGCTCACAGGACAGATCTCATATGATAGACTTGTTTGTGGTTGTGTGTGCAGTAAGCCATAAAATCTCATTGTATGTAGCCCATCACAATGTGTTAAAAGCAGCATATGACATCTTGGTAAAAGCAACACTTCCATTTTCTCATATGTCCTGTGTTCTCTACTTTTTTATTCATTTGCCCTCCGTTACATTCTATTCTGAAAGGGACAAAGAGACTGCAAGTTACTTCCACTAATGTGCAAGTCACTGGCATTTGTTGAGTTGTTGCGTGGAGTTTTAAACATATAATACTTTGCAATGGCGAGTATACAAATCCATACTATGCCTTAAAAGGCCCCTCAGTATAAAAGCAGTCTGTGCTTACTTTGCCTGACGCGTTGACAAACATTTCGCAAGCACAAATAAATATAAATAGAACTGAGTCAAAAGGAGGCCACTAAAAACCACTCAAAAATGTTTACCAGTTCAGAAACTATGAATTCAATTGAATTTATTTTCTTCCTAGTGACACCATCATGTGCTCATATCTCAATGGCTCTTTGACAATGCGATGCAATTCAAGACTTTGCAGATTTTCCAACGAACTACAATCCTTTGTGCTTTGCTCACCAGTCTAGAAGGCTGATTCAAGGTCATAATGCAGCAGACATTTATTTATTTATTTATTTATTTATTTATTTATTTATTTATTTATTTATTTATTTATTTATTTATTTATTTATTTATTTATTTATTTATTTATGGGACTTATATGCCGCCCTATCTCCCGAAGGACTCAGGGCAGCTAACAACAATAAAAGACAATAATACAAATGTTAAAAAAAACCATAAAGACATAACTGTATTATCCATTGTGACATTTAATTCAGTCCAGGATCTCTAACTGGTTACTGCTTTGAGATGGATACTTAGTATATATAAGAACATTAGGAGATATTGCATCAGTAATTTAGTGTGGCGGAATGTAGTCTGGATTCCCAGATTCCAGAGGGCAAAAAGACAGAAAAGCATGGAGAGTTTGGGTGTGAGAAAGTTAAGAAGGCTCCTCCCTAGCAATTCTCAGACTATATCTATAGAAATGCAAATAGCTGCTTTAGCATGGCAAATTCAAATTCAGAATAGAGCTGGAAGGGACCCTGGAGGAATCTAGTCCAATCCCCTGCTCTATACCATTTTCAAAGGTGGCTGTCTAGTCTTCTTCTTAAAAAGCATCTACAACTTCTGGTCTACTATAGAGAGCATCCTCTCGCACTGTATTGTGGTTTGGTATGCTGGCCTGACAGCCGCGGATAGGAAGATATTACAGAGGGTGGTGAGGACAGCACAAAACATTGTGGGCTGTCCTCTGACACCACTGGATGACCTCGCCAGGGCTCGCTGCCTTGGAAGAGTGAGGAAAATTCTCAGGGATGACTCACACCCTTGTCGGTACCTCTTTACTCTCCTACCATTGGGTAGGAGATACAGAAGTATAGCCAGCTGCACCAACAGGCTGAAGAACAGCTTCTATCTGTGGGCTGTCAGGCTCTTGAACGGGAAATGACTTTATGTATGATTGACTTGCGAGGTCGGTGTGTTGTGCAATTAGCTCACATGGTGTAACAAGATGGTGGATTTGTTGCCACTGTGAGTTGGGGGGGCACGAAGGGAGGCTCAGCCAATCTCAATGTATACATGGTTGTACTTTGACAATAAAAGTTCATTCATTCATTCATTCATAGCAAGCTGTTCCACTGGTTAATCATCCTCGCTGTTAGGAAGTTTCTCTTTAATTCCAGATTGCTTCTCTCTTTGATTAGTTTCCATCCTTTTTTGTTTGTCTTGGCTTCTGGTGCTTTGGAAAATAGATTGACCCTTCTTTGTGGCAGCCCCTCAAATATTGGAATACTGCTATTGTGTAACCCCTGGTCTTTCTTTTCTCTAGACTAACCAAACCCAAATCCTGCAACTGTTCTTCATATGTTTTAGTCTCCGGGCCTTTAATCATCTTAGTTGCTCTTCTCTGCACACTTTCTAGGGCCTCAACATCTTTTTCTCAATGTGGTGACCAAAAGTGGGCGCAGTATTCCAGGTGATCATTGCTTGATCACCACTGATCTTTTGAGATGGGAGAACACGTTGCAAACTGCATCTCTGCCTACATTTGTTCTATAGAAAAACACAATGCATTGTGCCCAAGATGAGCACCTGCCTATCAGTGTCCAATCTATACTTCATCTGCCTTCTGCACAATATGAGGAGATGTGGCACCGTTGCCACCCGAGTGGTACCAACTACAGGCATTAATTGAAACCTCCTCTTGCTGTTGAGCTCTTCGCATTGGCAATGCTCAGTGCCCCACGGAGAGCATGACCACCGATTCTCTTTCTCTTTCTCCTTTCCCCTTCTTCTTTCCACCTCGACTTATTGTCCTGGCCTTTGACATCAGCTTTGAAATTGCTTGCTGTGATGTGCTGCGGTGTGTGTGGTCGGTGTGTGTGTATGTGTTCTCTTTCTAGTCATAATATTGCTTCGGCCTTCCGTTCAAGCACTTTCTGGGATAATTGTCCCTGACAAGAGGGTGAATCACGGTGGAGAGTTGATAAGCATTACATACAGATGACAGAAGTCAGGGCATATTGGATTACTGCTGTGAATATAATAAAAGGGAGACGAAACATGTTGGCAGCTTAAAGACAAGCCATTTCATAACTCTCTAGTGGGGCTATTATCATCCATTTATTGCCACTGATAACCAAGCTACCATAGTCTCTCCATAGGATCCCCTTACAATCAATTTAACACTTGGTTTGCCAGGCATGGACCAACGGAGAAAAGAGGTGACGTCAAGTTTAATTTTAGCTTCTTCTCTCTCCTCCTTTTGATGTGCTTCAACCCAGCTTGTTGAAACAAAGACCAGTACAGAAATACTTTGAAAATTGGTAGGGAAAGAAATATTCCCAAATAGAGAAAAAGCCTTTGGAGTTCTAGAGGTAGAAAAACCACTAAACTGAAGATCTCAATAGACTACAACAGTGTTTCTCAACCTTGGCAACTTCAAGACCCATGGACCAATTTGGAAGTCCATGCATCTTAAAGTTGCCAAGGCTGAGAAACGCTAGTTTACAACAAGCGTGGGAGCAGAAATTCTGAAGCATAGAATATAAATAAGATGATAATGCCCATGTTTCCATCTCAAAACTGTAAACAGTGGAGGAAACAACCTTTAACTCCTAAGTAAATCATTAGTAGGAGTAAAATTATCAACCTGGATATTTCAGACGAATAAAAAAT
This sequence comes from Vipera ursinii, assembly GCF_947247035.1. Lineage (NCBI taxonomy): Eukaryota > Metazoa > Chordata > Lepidosauria > Squamata > Viperidae > Vipera > Vipera ursinii. The sequence continues at coordinate 5,587,565 of NC_139524.1, read as the reverse complement.
ATCTATCTCCTCATTCTTATATCCCTCCTCCCTTCCTCTCCCCCGCCTTATGCCTCCAGACTTCAGAGTAGTACAATGTGTGGTGTGCAAAAATCTCCGTTTTCTAAAAATAACAAAGTCAGGCAAAGCAGATCAAGCCCATTAAATCAAGAAATGTTAGCTCTTCCCTTTTTCTCCTTACCTCACTTGTCTGATTCAAGTGGATCTTCTAGAAGCAAAGAAGGAAAGAAAGTTTTATGAGCGCAGAAGTTCATAAGGGATTAACTTTGTACCACTTTCTACCCCATGCAGCCACCTATGAGACTGTAAACTGCCTTCAGAAGTTGTGGGTGCTCCATTCACTGGAGGTTTTTAAGAAGAGACTGGACAGCCACTTGTCTGAGATGGTATAGTTATATTCAGCCATAGTTTCATTCCATACGGCATTAACCTTGTGAACTCTCAAGCTTCTTCCTTCCATTATATATTCATGATGGACAGTATTTAATATTTATTTGTTATGTAAATAATAATAATAATAATAATAATAATAATAATAATAATAATAATAATAAGAAGAAGAAGAAGAAGAAGAAGAAGAAGAAGAAGAAGAAGAAGAAGAAGAAGAAGAAGAAGAAAAAGAAGAAGAAGAAGAAGAAGAAGAAGAAGTTGGAAGGGACCTTGGAGGTCATCTAGTCCAACCCCCTGCTAAGGCAGGAAACCCTATACCATTTCAGGCAAATGGCTGTCCAGTCTCTTCTTAAAAACTTCCAGTGTTGGAGCATTCACCACTTCTGGAGGCAGGTTGTTCCACTGGTTAATTTTTCTAACTGTCAGGAACTTTCTTCTTAGTTCCAGGTTGCTTCTCTCCTTGGTTAGTTTCCATCCGTTGCTTCTTGTCCTTCTTTCAGGTGCTTTGGAGAATAACTTGACTCCCTCTTCTTTGGGGCAGCCCCTGAGATATTGGAACACTGCTATCATGTCCCCCCTCGTCCTTCTCTTCGTTAAATTACACATACCCAATTCCAGCAACCGTTCCCTATATGTTTTAGCCTCCAGTCCCCCAATCATCTTTGTTGCTCTTCTCTGTACTCTTTCTAGAGTCTCAACATCTTTTTTACATCGTGGTGACCAAAACTGGATGCAGTATTCCAGGTGTGGCCTTACCAAGGCATTGTAGGAGTGTGGGTCTATACATTTGTTGTATATAGTATATTTAGGTGTGTGTCGTGTAAGTATTCCACTTTGAGAGCAGGCAACTAAATTTCATTTTTGACATGTGCCGTTGTGCCCACAGTAAAAAAATGACAATAAAGGTTATCTTATCTTATCTTATCTTATCTTATCTTATCTTATCTTGTCTTGTCTTGTCTTGTCTTGTCTTGTCTTGTCTTGTCTTGTCTTGTCTTGTCTTGTCTTGTCTTATCTTATCTTATCTTATCTTATCTTATCTTATCTTATCTTATCTTATCTATAGGGTCTCCTGTTTGTGCAGGGAGTTGGACCAGAAGACCACCAAGGTCCCTTCCAACTGTTTTTCTGTTAAATATTCTTGAGAAGTGGAAGTACCTCCACCCCTATCAAACAACATAATCATTCCCTAGTTCCTTCCCTCTGCACTTTGTAGATCTGTAGATTAAGCAGTTAGCCCTTGACTTAGAACCATAACCAGAATTTCTGCCGCTAAGCAAGAAGGTTGTTAAGTGAGTTGTGCTGGATTTTATGATCTTTTTTTTGGCATAGTTGTTAAGCGAATCACTGTACTTAAGAGAATCATGCAGTCATTAAGTCAGTCTGGCTTCCCCCATGGACTTTGCTTGTCAGAAGCTGGCTCTGAAGGTCGTAAATGGCAATCACATGACCTGGGATGCTGCAACCATCGTAATATACCCCAGTTGCCAAGCGCCCAAAATTTAATCAAGCGACCATGGGATGCTGTGACAGTCATAAGTGGGAGGACCGGTCATAAGTTAGTTTTTTCAGTGTCATTGTGAGTTTGAATGGTGGCTAAATGAATGGCTGTAAGTCAAGGACAACCTGTGACTTAGAATAATAGAAAAAAATGACACAAGGCCTCTACTTGGATTTACACATTTTTTTATTTTTTTATTTTAATTCCATTTACATCCCGCCCTTCTCCGAAGACTCAGGGCGGCTTACAAGCTTAGCAGTAGCCTTCATTCTATGTATATGCCTGCTTATTAGGGCTTTCGCCCCCCCCCCAAGCGGCATTATTACAAAGTCAGCTTAATTGCCCCCAACAATCTGGGTCCTCATTTTACCTACCTGGGAAGGATGGAAGGCTGAGTCAACCTTGAGCCTGGTGGGATGCGAACCTGTACTAATTGCAGGCAGCTGGTGTTACTTAAGGAGGCATTAGCCCACTGCTCCACCAAGGCTATGCCATATCCATAGAAGCAGAAAAATAAAATAAAAAATAAATAAGAATAAACTAAATAAATAAATAAATAAGAATAAAATAAATAAGAATAAAAAAATAAAAAGAATAAAAAACCAATCAAACAATAGTAAGTATAAATTTTTAAACTTCCCAGTGATGTACGATTGATTGCTGAATCAGAATATTGCTTTGTCTAAATGTCTGTGGAGATTCTCCGTCATGCAGGTCATGGTTGTCCCAAAGATGCTTTTTCAAGAGTTTCTTCTGTTCTTGGATGAGAAGCGAAACGTCTTCAAAGAAAAACAAAGAAAGTCCAGTTACCTCTTGAAAAAGCCCCTTTGGGACATTGCTCTATCTAGTTCCACATTGTCTATACTGATTGACAACAGTTCTTTAAATCTTCACACAAGATCTTTCTCAGACCCCATGGAAAGTCCAAATATTTCACGTTGGATCATCTATAGGAAAAATATTTGCTCTATGACTGACTAGGAATCAGCAGTAGCATTTCACACTACAAAAGTGAATGATGGGTTACAATGACAATGACAAATCTCAGCCTGATAGAGCTGATAATATCACTGTCACTATTGGAACAATAGACAGAGAGATGCTGATTGTATGGATTCATCTTTCTGAGCTACCATGGTGATTCCGAGAAGTTGTTGTCACACCTACTGCTAACATGCCGAAGTGTGGGCGGTAGATCCTTCCCTGTAATGTCCGTATAATTATACTCTGAACAAACTCATGTTTAAATATGAAATGTTGATACAGATGTAGTATTTCTTCTTCTCTTGGAAGATGTATTTCTCCAAAGTTCATTGGAGTCCCTTAGGAGAAGATATTTACCATCATAAGAATAAGTAAAGTGCATATTGATAGATTTGAGGATGCACCTGAATCATATGAGACCTTATTTCCAAGACTTGGCTTTAGATGTTTTTGAATCATTGGGTTCCATAGTGGAATCTCCAGCTTGATTGGAGGAATCTCCATCTAGACGTGAGGGAAGGATTAAGAGGGGACCAGGTTTGGAGTCTTTGCACTGCAAGAAGTGGCACAGGCCAACGCTCCTCCAGAATCCTGCTGTTTCCAAGGGAATGCAGTCAGTCTGGTGAAATTCTTGTAATACAGTTAGAATTGAGGCCTTTGAACTATGGTGCTGGAGAAGACTCCTGCAAGTTCCTTGGATTGCAAGGCGATCAAACCGGTCAGTCCTAGAGGAGATCAACCCTGACTGCTCTTTAGAAGGCCAGATCCTGAAGCTAAAACTCAAATCCTTTGGCCACCTAATGAGAAGGAAGGACTCACTGGAGAAGAGCCTAATGCTGGGAAAGGTTGAGGGCAAGAGAAGAAGGGGACGACAGAGAATGAGGTGGCTGGATGGAGTCACTGAAGCAGTAGGCGTGAGCTTAAAGGGACTCCAGAAGATGGTAGAGGACAGGAAGGCCTGGAGGAACGTTGTCCATGGGGTTGTGATGGGTCAGACATGACTTCGCAAATAACAACAAAGCAATAAAACTCTTGTTGAGGCTGTCTATGGAGATTCTCCATCATCCAGGTCACAGTGATCTCAAGGGTGTTTTTCCAAAAGGCAACTTGGACTTTCTTTAACCCAAAGAAAGTCCAAGTTGCCTTTTGGAAAAACACCCTTGAGACCTTGAGACCTTTTTTTTCTTTGCAAACATTTCGCTTCTCATCCAAGAAGCTTCTTCTTCAGCTCTAATTGACTGGTGGGGAAATGATGGGCCTTGTTGAGATCTTCATGAGTGATTCTGGTTGCTTTTGCCTGACAGATTCTAAGGTATCAAATAATTGTTTTTGAGGCATCTTCTAAGGTTTATTCACCTTTGGCACATAGTCAAGTGATGTTCTCTTTCTCCTCCAACTGATCACAGATTTGGAAGTATCAACCACATAATAAAAACCTTCCTGTCTCCTGTACTCCAGTTTTTGTTCGTTTGTTTGTTTCATCTTAACCAGGGCAGGCTATGCCATACTTGACTAATTCCAATAGTAGAACAGTTTCCAAACTGTGCTCAGGTTTAACTATGAGCATTTGGTTATCAAGCATTCCTCCAAGTAGACGTTCTTCAATGGTGAATAAACTTCCTTAAAAATTGTTTTATGCTACTAAGCCTTATGTTTCATTGTACACCTTTGTAGGATAATGTAGTGGGAAGTTTATAGAGCCCTCTTCTTAAGAGACAAGCCCTCTTCTTAAGAGACAAGCAATTCCCATCAGCTGCAAACTGATTCAGCAACAACACCCCTTGATGAAATTCCAGGGCCTGAAAGATTCTGGGAATAGAAGTAGTCCTGGCTCAAGAGTCAAAAGATAGAAAGAAAGAAGAATGTTATATTTAAAAGAGGAATTACCATGGAAATAATTGCATAGCTGGAAGCCAGGTAGAAGCTAGAATTCAACCATAGTGCCACACAAAGTCTCAGATTGACAAATGTTGTGAATCTTTGTTTGCAAATACAGAGCTTTCTAAATAGATCATTGAGGTAGTTGGCACATTCCAGTAAGCCACAGTTTTCATACAAAAAGAAAAAGGTCTGTTGAGACTCTAGAAAGAGTGCAGAGATGAACAACAAAGATGATTAGGGGACTGGAGGCTAAACCATACAATGGACAATTTCAGGAACTGGGTATGTCTAATATAGCAGAAAGAAGGGCTAGGCTGCTATACAATAATAGCAGTCTTCCAATATTTGAGGGTGTGCCACAAAGAATAAGGGGTCAGCCTCTTCTCCAAAGCACCTGAAGGCAGGACAAGAACTAACAGATGTAGCCTTATCAAAGAGAGATCCAACTTCAAACTAATGAGAAATTTCTTGACAGTAAGAACAATTGCCTTCAGAAGTTGTGGGTGCTCCAACTCTTGAGGTTTTTAAGAAGAGATTGGACAGCCATTTCTCTGGAATGGTAGAGGGTCTCCTGCTTGAACAAGGGCTTAGACTAGAAGACCTCCCAGGTCTCTTCCAATTCTGTTATTCTGTTCCGGGTTTACACTACAATCAAGATCAAACTGTGATGAGCTTTATATAGACTAAGACAGAAACCAAAGAAAATCATCTTGTGGTATCTCAACCCATGTATTACAAGGTATTTCTGTATAATATCTTCAATATTTTACAAATGTAGTTTAATGAAAAGAAGGACTAGGGGTGATGTGATAGCAGTGTTCCAGTTTCTAAGGGCTGCCAAAGAAGAGGGGGGTCAACCTATTTTCCAAAGCACCAGAAGGCAAGACAAGAACCAATGGGTAGAAACTAATCAAGGAGAGGAGCAACCTAGAACTAAGGAGAAATTTCCTAAAAGTGAGAACAATCCATCAGTGAAACAACTTGCCTCCAGAACTTGTGAATGCTCCAACACTGGAAGTTTTTAAGAAGAGATTGGACGACCATTTGTCTAAAATGGGTGTCAAACTGCCAGCCCACAGGCCGGATGCATCACGAGGAAACCACGCCCACCCCATTGCCGGGAATGGGGAAAAGGCTCCAATACGTTGCACAACATCACGTGACATCACGAGTTTGACATGTCTAGTAGGGTTTCCTGCTTGAGCGGGGGGGGGGGGGGTTGGACTCCAAGGTCCCTTCCAACACTGTCATTCTGTTAAAATAATCAGGATGCAAAATTGTTTAAAAACTGCATTGGAAACCAAGAGTAGAAAATTCTGTTGGGTTTGCAAGAGTTAAAATGGACAAGAGCCCAGGCAATTCATTTTAAAAGCTATCTTCTTAATTGTTTTAGTTTAACAAGTCTAAATGCAGAGAAAGGAGGAAATTCATGTGTAATCTAAAACCCACCGACACAGGGACACTCTTGGACAGGGAAAACATTAGCTATGTGATTGCTGTTGTCTTAAAAAATTACTTCTATTAGGCTACCCCCTGGGCTTTGCATTCTGTTGCCTTCCTTCCACAGTTACATCACTTCATGTCATTAACATGCTTTTGGAGTATCACATTACAATTTTATTTCAGAAATCTTAAACACCTCCAAAGTAGTGAATCTAGTTATTACCCCAGCTGCCCAGATCATGGCCCATTAGAATTTTATTGATCCTTTTTTTAAAAAAAAAAAGTGACTCAATTTGAATACTTAAGGGGAAAGAACATGGATTAGAAAGGCTTAAATTCATTTTCACTGTTAATGCATAAAAAAAACTGAGAATATTTTTCCTCTGCTAAGAACGTAGACACGTTCAAGAGCAACAATCAGATGCATTTCAACAAACATTAAAATCTGTCTCTTGCACCTTTGCAAAGAACTGGGACTGATATTGGGAGTATCAAGCCAATGTCACATAGCAGCTATTTTGTACCCCCAAACATCTGCAGAAATCTGTTATGCTTGCGGATAAAATTACATCTCTCTCCCTGTCTCCTTTACAGCCCAAGAAACTACGCAGAGTCTCTTCTGAGACATTTGCCGTGCTTCCATTCTAGACTGGACAGACTAATAAAGGAGAACATTTGTAGCTCAGGGTTGACATGAGGGATCCTTGGTGCTCCCTGATCTTTGTTTTCTTGCAGACGTTTCATGACCCAACTAGGGAACATCATTAGTGCTAGAAGAGAGTGGGGTTTGCAGAGAGGAGGAGGAGGAGGAGGAGGAGGAGGAGGAGGAGGGGGACTGGAGGGTCCTTGGTGCTCTCTGAGCCTGTTTGTTTTTTTGTAGACATTTCATGACCCAACTAGGTAACATCAGCAGCGCTAGAAGGGAGTGGGGTTTGAGCTGATGATGTTGCCTAGTTGGGTCACGAAATGTCTGCAAGAAAACAACCAGGCTCAGAGAGCACCAAAAACCTCACAGTTCTCCTCCTCTTCTTCCTCTCCACAAACTCCTCTCACTTCTAGCACTGATGATATTCCCTAATTGGGTCACGAAATGTCTGCAAGAAAACAACCCAAGCTCAGAGAGCATCACGGCCCCCTGAGTATTCTATTTGTCTCACAACTTCCAAGAGGAAACATTAAAAAAAAAAGAAATACCCCACTGAAGCTTTTCAAGATGGACTGGAGAATGGAGGAGGAAAGAAATTGGACTAGGTTTGGGTTTTGTTAACCTTCTCCATGGGAAGGAGCCCTGGTGATGTTACCTAATGAAACATCTGCACGAAAACAAGCAAGCTCAGAGAGCACCAAAGATCCCACACTGAACTGTTCAATAACGGTTTAGCTCCTCTTCCTATCACCCAAGGTCATCCCCACATATCATTACATCACGATGGAGCGTCTTCACCACTAGGCCCTCAGGTTACTCAGTGTGTATGTGTGTGTGTGTGAATAAAACAGTAACAAAAATCCAAAGCAACGGGCTTCTGTGAAGTTGGATGAGCAGATTTGGGACGAAAAATCACAAAAGACATTGCTGCTTCTCCCTCAGAGGAAGAACCCACGTGTTGCCTTTCTGTCCTCCTCTGCACAATTGAAGTAATGTACAAAAGGATTGTGTGATTTTTCTCTCTACAATCATGTGGTTCGTGCTGTTATTCTCCATTGCAGTAGCCTTCCCTGCTATTAAGAAATCTTGAACAATCACATACCCCTGTTGCCAGAGATCATATTCCTTGAAGAGAAATTTCCTTGAAAATTTGCATTGTGTTGGACACACTGAAGTCTATACACTCTTCTAGAAAAATGGTAAATTAACCAATCATTGTTTGGCATATGCACAGTCTCCCTAGCAACAAAGGTGACAGCTTGGTAACAACAGCTGCTGCTTAACTGGAGGAGGGGGTGGTGATGGTGGTCAGAACATACTAAAAGAATAATCCCCACACTGTGTATTACCCATTTGAAAGGAATCTTTTAATGACCCCATTAATAAATTTTAACGGCAAGAATTACCTCTTCTATTTATAATATATCAGATTTTGTGGGGTCCTTGGTGCTCACTGAGATGTTTTCTTGCAGACCTTTCATTACCCAACTAGGTAATGAACCATACTCAGCGAGTAGTCCTCAATGGCACTACAACCACACGGAGAGAAGTAAGCAGTAGGGTACCACAAGGCTCCGTCTTAGGCCCAGTACTCTTCAACATCTTCATCAATGACTTAGATGAGGGAATTGAAGGGGAACTCATCAAATTTGCAGGTGACACTAAACTGGCAGGAGTATCCAACACCCCAGAACTGAAACTCAGGATCCAAAAAGATCTTGACAAACTTGAACAATGGGTCCTATCCAACAAAATGAGTTTCAGTGTGGAGAAAAGCAAAGTTTTACATTTAGGCAGGAAAAAATCAAAGGTACAAGTACAGATTAGACGACACCTGGCTCAAAAACAGCAACTGTGAGAGGGACTTTGGAGTCCTAGTGGACGATCACTTGACTATGAGCCAGCCGTGTGCAGCAGCAGCAGCCAGTAAAGCTAACACAATCCTGGGTTGTATAAACTGAGGCATAGAATCAAGATCACGCGAAGTATTATTACCGATTTATAAAGCCCTAGTAAGACCACACCTGCAGCCAATTTTGGTCACCATATCACAAAAAAAGATGTTGAGAGTTTGGAAAAAAATTCAGAGAAGAGCAACTAAGATGATCAAAGGGCTGGAGACTAAAACATATGAAGAACGACTGCAAGACTTGGGTTTGCCCAGTCTAAAGAAAAGAAGAAATAGGGGAGAGATGATAGCAGTGTTCCAGTATTTGAGAGGCTGCCACAAAGAAGAGGAGGGGTTCAACCTATTCTCTAAAGGACCAGAGGGAAGGACAAGAAACAATGGTTGGAAGCTGATCAAGGAGAGAAGCAACCTGAAATTAAGGAGAAACTTCCTAACAGTGAGGACAATGAACCAGTGGAACAGAAGTTGCCTCCAGAAATCGTGGTTGCTCCATCACTGGAGGTTTTCAAGAACATACTAGACAGTCACTTGTCTGAAATGGTATAGGTTCTCCTGCTTGAGCAGGGGGCTGGACTAGAAGACCTCCAAGGTCCCTTCCAGCTCTGTTCTATTCTATTGTAGGTAATATCATCAGTCCTCGAAAGGAGTTGGTGTGTAGAGAGGAGGAAGAGGAGGTCTGTGGGGTCCTTGGTGCTGTCCGAGCTCGGTTGTTTTCTTGCAGGCATTTCATTAGCCAACTAAGTGGGGCTTTCTCCCTGTTTATCTACTAATGGCTTCCCTATCAGAGTTGGTGGGAGTGTTCTTGTGGGTTCACTAACACCAAGATTAACACTAGACCAACAATAAAGAAGAAAACCATATCTCAATCAAGGAACTACCAACACATAGAAGCAAACAATAAGCAATAATCCACTCCTGGAAATACCAAGAAGAAAACATCATTTAAGTGCCAGGGAAATCAGGAAGTCCATGCAGTTCAAGTTAATATAAAGGTTTATTTCAAGCTTAAGCTTTCTACAGGAATCTGAACTACTAATGGTCAAAGCAAATTGACGATAGATAAGAATCAATGGAATTCACGAAGGGATTCCAGACTGATGGTGTATTTGACCCCTCCCTTGAGCTCAGCCTAGACATCTACTACAACAACACTCTCACCAACACTGAGAGGCAAGCCAATTTTATATAAACAGAGAACAAACCCCCCTCCCTTCTAGCACTGATGAGGTTACCTAGTTGGGTAACGAAACATCTGCAAGAAAACCACCAAGCTCAGAGAGCACCAAGGACTTCACAGTTCAACCCTGAGCTACACATGTTCTCTTCTATCAGTACTGTTTTAATTATTGATAGGAATTCCTTCCCTGGTCAAAAGACAAAATCACCATGGTTCAAAACTATTCATTCCCTTGGAAATAGGGAAAGTTGTCGAGACATGCATGAAGACACATGTAGTATGACAACGTAGGAAACCCCAAGCAAAGAGGAACAGCTAACATGTCCATGGCAGCTACTTCAGGTTAACACAAATCATTGCTAACTTGCCATGAGAATTACTGGGACTGGATGGGAATATATTTGCAGTGACATTAGCTCTCCTGGAATAATCCACTTTATTAAATGATAGTAATTTGGTAATGGCCATCACCGTATAAGCAATAAAGCTAAATTACAAGGTAACTTGCATTAACTTCCTGACACTTTATCCTGACGAATGTACAATTAATGTGACACCTAATACTGTCCATGTGTTTGTAGACAGACAGATGGGTTCAATTGCACTGCATGCAAGCATATGCCCTCCATTTATCACTCTCTACTCATTTGTGGGTATCAGTCAAGGAGAGATCTTATTTTCTTCTTGCAATAACACAGTAGATTCTCTTGTATGTTTTCGTAAGTCTTCCTCAGGTGTTCAGCTCACTCATGTGAGCTGAAAATATAATAGGACATGATTTGGTCCCTTCTGCCAGACCTGTCCCCCACTACAAAGCTTCACACCTAGAAGGTTAAAATCTACAGGAAAGGATTATAGCAATAGCAATAGTACTTAGACTAATCGTACTTATAGTACTTCACAGTGCTTTACAGCTCTCTCTAAGCTGTTTACAGAGTCAGCCTATTGCCTCCAACAATCTGGGTCCTCATTTTACCGATCTCGGTAGGATGGAAGGCTAAGTCATCCTTGAGCCGGTTAGGATTGAACTGCTGTCAGTCAGCAGAGTTAGCCTGCAATACTGCATTCTAACCACTGTGCCACCAGGTCTCTTGTAAGCACTACCGTAATTGGATCTCTGCATATCAAACTCTATGTGATAGGAAAAACTGCTGGATATTCTTTGCAATGTGTGTCAGAAGCGGCACTGCCACTGTTTGTCTGCTTATTGCTGACATGACACCAGCCTTGGTGGAGCAGTGGGCTAATGCCTCCTTAAGTAACACCAGCTGCCTGCAATTAGTGCAGGTTCGAGTCCCACCAGGCTCAAGGTTGACTCAGCCTTTCATCCTTCCCAGGTAGGTAAAATGAGGACCCAGATTGTTGGGGGCAATAAGCTGACTTTGTAATAATGCCGCTTGGGGTGTGTGTGTGAAAGCACTAATAAGCAGGCATATACATAGAATGAAGGCTACTGCTAAGCTTGTAAGCCGCCCTGAGTCTTCGGAGAAGGGCAGGATATAAATGGAATTAAAATAAATAAATAAATAAATAAATAAATAAATAAATAAATAAATAAATAAATTTAAAAAAAATAAACCAAGCTTATTCTATCATGTGAATAGAGCAAACACCAAATGAAGCAAGATAAATTTGCATTCTTTCTTTTAACTTTTTTTTTTAAATTGGTTTATCAACATATATAAAATACAAAGAGAAATTCAAAAATAAAAGTCACGGAAAGCTAGGAGGAAGGGAAGGAGAAGAAAAACAAACAGTATAAAGAGGGGAAAGGAAAGGAAAGGAAAAAGGCACCAATTTGCATTTATTAAGCTGAATGTTATTCAGAAATGACCGGTGTGTTTTAAACTACAACGAAAAGTAAAATTAGCTAACAAGTGGGCAAAACATTCACTTGTTTCTCTCTTTTTTTCTTCATTGCCATTTCTTTCCTCTTGCTTGCTGGCTTCCTCCCTACACGAGGGAGAGCTGAAAAGGGGCAAAATATTCCTACTTTTGCCAAAAAAACCCCCACTAAACTGATCTCCTGTAGAGGATATTTGAAATTAGTCAGCAGATTGCCTAAAACAGTTTTTGATTCTAGGTTGCCCACCGCATCAGATGAAGGGGATTTTTCCATGATACCCTGAATAGATATACTAGCAAACTCAGCCTGCCCTATCTCATACGATTGTGTTGAAGAGAGAGGACAACCTATGCCTCTTTGAGCTTTAGAAGGAAAGAAAAGTAGTAAAGACATTTCAGTTTTTATAAAGAAAAAGCTGTTGTTACTGCTCAGAAACAGAATTCTTTCTGGCTGCTTTTTCATCTTCAGGTGTCTAGACCAGGGGTAGGCCACCTTGGCTCTTTTATGACTCGTGGACTTCAACTCCCAGAATTCCTGAGCCTGCATGGCTCAGCTTGGAAACCTCTCCCTTTCCCCTCAGCATGGCTGGCTCAGGAATTCTGGGAGTTGAAGTCCACGAGTCATAAAAGAGCCAAGGTTGCCTACCCCTGGTCTAGACAATGGAGATTCTTTACATGGGAACCTGTAATGTCACAGCTTCAGACCTTCTCCTCCTTTTAACTAGTTCTTTGGCTTCTTGGATAAAAATATTAGATGAAAGATGTTTCATTTGATGAAACAAGACAAGGCTTTTGAGAAGAAGGTATAGGTCGGAACCTTTCCTGTTACGACAATACAAGTTGAGTGATGGATCTAACTAGGAAAACCAGGTTCAAGTCTCCATTCAACCATAGAATTTGTTGAATGACCTTTAGGGCTGTCATTCTCTCTTCCAGGTGGCCCTACTGAGAATGAAACTGGAAAAGTGCTTCATCAGGACCACCATCAGCTGAGATATATATGCATGTCGTCTGAATAAAAGTTATACCCCCCCAAAATTAATGCTATCTTTGTACCAAACAAGGCAGGCCAAATATTTCAGCCTTATGATTATGCAGTCTCAGAGCTGATGCCAAGACTGTACTTGGGCAAAGCTAACTTAGAGTCATGTTTGAAAATGTTTGTTTGTTTTGATCATCATTTCCACCTCAGGCATGTTTGCTTCTCTTGACTGCCTTCTACATTTGGGCCCTGTCACTTTTCAACTCCTTTGTTGGCAGAAAGAAGGGAAAAGGCAAAAAATAAAAATAAAATCAACCCATCACAAGTAATAAAATTCCACAGGCTGGTTGCCATCTCCGTACCTTTCAATGGAAGAGAAAGAAGGCGATGGGGGACCGGCCTGTCACTCAACGAAGATATTTATGAAAGATGACAGTTTTCAAATATCTCAATCTTGGACAAGGCTCTTTCAGTGACACAAAGGAATGTAACAAAATTGGAAGAGTCAGCAGCCAACGTTTATTTCATCAGGACCTGTCCAATCTCCAATGATCACTTGACAGTCCTGGGATTGCTGGCTCTCCTCATTGGCTCATGGCGCTGTGTTTGCATGGATCAGTCTAAAGAGTTGTAATAAATATGTAAAGGAGGATAATGAGACCTATTCAGGAAATGGTATTGCCCTATTCTCTCTAGCTACACCAAATAGGAACAGGGGTAATTACATTTATATTGATCATTATTGTGTGGAAATGAGGTGATTAGTCTTCCTTCATTTCAATTCTACTCTAAGGACCCCCTCCCCATCTCTGACTTACAAGTAGACAAATCTGACTCTTTAGGGAGTTGATTTCTTTCAATCTACTTTCCTGTCTTCACTCAACTTCTCTAATCTCTGGGACAGCTACCTGAGAACATCTGTTCCAAAGAGGAATAAAACTCCAAACTTACAATGCATCCTCAGAAAGATGTTACTAAGACTTTGATCATTTGTCATGCCATGCTGGTCAGACTGGATTTGTCTACCTATTGAGTGCTCTCCAAGGACCTGGAATGGGCAGAACTGGATGTCTGATGGCATTATAGATATCGTCTCAGGATGGAAGATGTTCCTAGTACATCTGCCTTTTTCAATTGACTGATGGCAAATTTGTCAATCCTGATGGTGTTCAAATGATGCTCCAGTTGTTTTGGGATTGCACCCAAGGCCCCTGTGTCTATTGGTACCATCTTTGCTCTGTTTTGGAGAAGATTTTGTGATCTTCTCCAGTTCTTTCTCTTCTATTCTGCTATCTCTGCCACACCCACTAGCCATTATTTCTTAAAGAGAAGACACTTCCAGTGACATGTGATGAATATGGGGAGCAGGACTCTTCTTTCCTTCATGATGCAATCCTTTCTCCAGCAATCTGCAGCTTCTGTGACTTCTCATGCTTCAATCAATCCCAGGGGAAGACTTCAAAAAGGGATCTCCTCCAGCATGGATCTTCATGGTGGGCAAGTGATGTCATGTGCATCATGACACCATTGCACCAATGACAATGACATGAAGTATGATCATAACACTATTGCACAAATGACATGATGTTCATCATACTAAACCATACGTGAACAGCTAAGGGAGCTGGATACAGTATGTCTAGCCTATCAAAAAGAAAGATTAAGGGTGACTGTCTTCCAGTACTTGAGAGACTGTCATATAGCTTACCTCTTGAAGATGTGGGTACTCCATCACTGGAGATTTTCAAAAATAGACTGGACAGCCAGGATGGTATAAGGTCTCCTTCTAGTTGAACTAGAAGACTTCCAAGGGCCCTTCCAATCTTCCATGATTCTACGATTCTAAATATTACTATACATAATTTGTATAGGAAATTGAGATGCAAGTATGGAAAATGTTAGAAGATGATTTTAAAGTAACATCTGTAATACTTAAAGGTGAACAACTCTTACCTTTTTTTTGTCTGTGTACCACTGGAATTTTCAATTTGCTGGGTGAAATTTCTATTTAGCCTACTGTTTACTAACTCAGTAGAAATGACATGCACAAATATTCCTACTTCTCCTAACGGAGGAGGAGGAGGAGGAGGAGGAGGAGGAGGAGGAGGAGGAGGAGGAGGAGGAGGAGGAGGAGGAGGAGGAAACAATCCAATAATTTCAAAAGAACTTGCCCCCAGTTAATCATATATAGTGCAAAGGGTTCCCCTTCTTCAAGTAGTTCATAACTTCCAATAATTTCAAAAGAACTTGCCCCCAGTTAATCACGTACAGTGCAAAGGGTTCTGGAAAAGAGTGTTTGCAACATCTTAAAGCAACCATCCCTTTCCCAGGGATAGGAACCTTGCCCCCCACCCTCCCTATCCCTGCAAATATCCCTGAACACTGGCCCTCCACAGCTGCCATTTAGCCCTGAGAAAATCAATAGCTTGCTTTAAAGCAGGGGTGTCAAACTGCCGGCCCGTGGGCTGGTTGCATCATATGGAGGCTGCGCCCACCCCAGCTCCGGCAATGCAAAAAAAAGTCGTGATATGTCATGACACGTCACGTGACGCAGCGAGTTTGACACCGGTGCTTTAAAGTATGGTTGGCTGATGATTTTTGGCTTGTCTAGGCCCCACTGAGCAGAGAGGAAATGTATTGGGCTGCATATAGAATATAGAATATAGTTAAGGTATATAAATAACAAACTTACTTTGCTTTTTACATTTTTTTTATTAGCTTGTGGGCCACATGGGGCCTGTGGACACACCTGCTCTAAAGTATGGCAGACAGGTGCTCAGTTTCCCACACCCTAGGAAACACAGATTCAAATCTGAATCAAAGCTTGCAGAGCCAGCTCTTCCAATGGGGCTATTTTCAGACATGGTGATTCTCAGTCATCCAGGTCATGGCTGTTCCAAAGGGTCTGTCAGAACTGCCACAATGTTTTTACTTCAGAAGCCCAAGTGGAGGCAGGTTCTTTTTCCAAAGGCAACAGGACTTCCTTGTTTTTTTGTTTTTTTTATTTTAATCCCATTTATATCCCGCCCTTCTCCGAAGACTCCGGGCGGCTTACAATCTAAAGCACAATGTGCTTAGCAATAGCCTTCATTCTATGTACTGTATATGCCTGCTTGTTAGGGCTTTCACACACACCCCAAGCGGCATTATTACAAAGTCAGCTTATTGCCCCCCACAATCTGGGTCCTCATTTTACCTACCTCGGAAGGATGGAAGGCTGAGTCAACCTTGAGCCTGGTGGGACTCGAACCTGCACTAATGGCAGGCAGCTGGTGTTACTTAAGGAGGCATTAGCCCACTGCTCCACCAAGGTTTTTGTTTGAAGATGTTTCGCTTCTCATCCAAGAAGCTTCTTTAGTTCTGAATGGATAGTGGAGAATGGAAGGATCTGAAAAAGGAGTCAAAGAAGCCATCTATGATAAAACCGAACGGCCCTCTCTCAACAGAGGGGGAGGGATGCAACACCACCTATGCCCTGTTTACAACACAGTCCTTTCAGCATTTCCAGGAAGGTCCCACACCCATTTGTGCTCTAATTCAGGTGACCCTGAGGGCACAGATACGTCTCCAAGTGGCCTCAATGACTCTCAGACAGAGGGCTAATAACCAGACAACTGCAAGGAATATAAATCCTTCCATCCTCCAGCATTCAGTCAGAACCAAAGAAGCTTCTTGGATGAGAAGCAAAAGATCTTCCGTCAAAAGCAAAGGAAGTCCAGTTGCCTTTTGAAAAAGCCCGTTGGGGTACTCACCCAAAGGAAGCATGAGAATTTGAGACTACAGATCTACAATATTAGACTTCCAGCATTTGCCTGGATGCGAGTAACAAAGTCGGCCGGACTAAGGAACGAAAGAGAAGATTGGAGGAGACCCAAACATGCCGCATATGGGATCGTCCTTCGTATCACCGCTTTCATTCTGCCTCCCTTTTGTATGGCCCCTTGCAAAATACCGGGTGAGACTGTGATTTAATTAGCCATTGTGACACAGTGCTGTGCTTGCCAGCCCCAGCCCCAGCCCCATGGATGTGCATGCAAAGCGATGTGAGCCTACGGCTGGATGGCTAGCAGATATCTCTGATGTCAATGGAGGTGGATTATGTTCGCGGAATACCAAACTGATCTTCTGTTGTAGGTTTTCAGCCGCTCTTTTGAAAGGGGATGATGAATTCAATTAGAGGCTGTGTTCGTCTCTTCTTTTGTGTCTCTCTCGCAGCCTTGCATAATCTAAGCAAGAAATGTAACCCAATCAAGCTGTCTATGAAGAAAGCCACTGTTTTTTTTAAGAAATGGAGAGGGGAGGGGATGAGAGAGCTGGGTGGGTCATCTTATAATCCTTGCCCTTGGAGAGTGGGCAAGGAGGTGGGGCAGAAGAGAGAAAAAAAAGAAAGGCCACTTCTCAGAGGTGATCTTGGTCTCCTGTTGCTTTCTAAGAACCTATTTAAAATAACATGGTTTAGATTAAAGTGGAATTAAACCATGAGCTCCTACTTTGATTATTCAAGCAGAAAAAGCCTCTCCAAGGATCATCGGAAAGGTGCTAGCACTTCATCGGTATGGCGAATCATAGTTTCCCGAACTATTCAATGCTCCCGATTCCTCCAATTCTGACAAGCAGCGATCAATTAGACACAATGCCTGGGTTCTGCTGAGCCATAAATGATGCATCCATGCTTTAGCCTAGCATGTTATAGGTAAAGGTAAAGGTTCCCCTGCATATGCGTTCTAGTCGTTTCCAACTCTAGGGGCCGGTGCTCATCTCCGTTTCAAAGCCGAAGAGCCAGCGCTCGTCCGAGGACGTCTCCGTGGTCATGTGGCCGGCATGACTAGACGCCAAAGGCGCACAGAACACTGTTACCTTCCCACCGGAGTGGTCCCTATTTTTCTACTTGCATTTTTACGTGCTTTCAAACCGCTAGGTTGGCAGAAGCTGGGACGAGTAACAGGCGCTCACTCTGTTATGTGGCACTCGGGATTCGACCTGCCAAACTGCCAACCTTCTGATCGACAAGCTCAGCGTCCTAACCCACTTTTCTCTAGCCAAACCCAAATCCTACAAAAATTGCAAGCTTAGGTTCTCTATAAGTATCTGAGCTACCAACAGTCAAGGGAAACTAGCAGGAAATAAGAAAGGCATTCAAGCTGGGCTGGACTTAGATCTCTTGTGGGAATGTAGAGATTCATGACTGCTGGCACGTTTGACCCCTCCCTCGGGCTGAGCCTGGTCACCTCCTACAGTCATAAGGTAAGGAAACCAATAAGAACTCCTTTTCAGAGGAAGATAGAACAACACTTGTCTTCTGCCTACGGAGATCCTCAATCATCCAGTTCATGGTTGTCCCAAAGGTGCTTTATCCAAAAGGCAACTGACTTTCTTAGGTTTTCCTTTGAAAAGGGTTTTGCTTCTCACCCAAGAAGATTCTTCAAAGGTGCTTTTTTTCTGAAAGGCAACTGGACTTTCTTGGGTTGTTTTTTTCTTTGAAAAAGTTTTGCTTATCATCCAAGAAGCCTCTTCAGTTCTCTGAAGGAGGTTCTTAGATGAGAAGTGAAACATTTACACACACACACACACACACACACACACACACACACACACACACCAGAAAGTCCAGTTGCCTTTGGGGGGCACCTTCCTTCTAGAAATCTTGAGGTAGATAATGGAAGGGCCTTCCACTTTAGGTGGGATGTCAGATCAACTCATTAGCCAAGCCCACCACCACCTACCCAAGCTTTGAGAAGATTGGTGGCAACACATTTATTTATTCTCCAGGATACCAGAGGGCAGGGACAAGAAACAATGGATGGAAACTAATCAAGGAGAGAAGCAACCTGGAATTAAGGAGAAACTGTCTAACAGTGAGAACAATTAACCAGTGGAACAGCTTGACTCCAGAAATTATGGGTGCTCCATTACTGGAGGTTTTTAAGAAGAGACTAAACAATCACTTATCTGAGATGATATGGATTCTCCTGCTTGAGCAGGGGGCTGAACTAGAAGACCTCCAAGGTCCCTTCCAGCTCTATTCTATTCTATTCTATTCTATTCTATTCTATTCTATTCTATTCTATTCTATTCTATTCTATTCTATTCTATTCTATTCTATTCTATTCTATTCTTGTTATTCTATATTCTATTCTATTCTATTCTATTCTATTCTATTCTATTCTATTCTATTCTATTCTATTCTATTCTATTCTATTCTATTCTATTCTATTCTATTCTATTCTATTCTATTCTAAACATTCAAGGCCAGTGAAATGAGGCTTCCCCTGAGAAGGACAGTGCTTCATGAGTAAAGATCAATCTGCATATGAAAATTAAGTAAGACGTCAGTGCAGTACATCCCACGTTCCTCAAGGCTGGTTTGGCGCCTTGAAGTTTGTTTTTGTGGAATGTGTACCATACAGAAAAAAAATTAGCCTTTTTATCCTGGCAGTTTTCCTTTCCTTTGCCTTGCCTTCAAAAGCACCGGAGCCCCGGATTGTGCGATGGCTCAGGGCTAACCCAGCTCATTAGCTGTGCCTTTCAAAATGGCTTCCTGTGAATTGAGCAGATGGCTTTTATTTTAAGGGACAACGCCACATCTGCGTTTGTCTTTTATTCTAAAATGTCAAAATTCTATTGAAACATTTTGACAAGTCTTTTGTCTTTCAAGACCACATCTCAGCTGGGTTTCCTAGAAGTAAGGGCTACCATATTGGGAGCTCCAGGTATCCGTTTTTCTGCCGTCCAATACTTATATGGGGTTATGCAGACCTACCATAAGATAAGTAGGACTGCAACTGAGCCCCATATTTCCGTTGCTAAGCAAGACATTTGATAAGTGAGCGTGCCTCATTTTGCAACCTTTTTGCCACATTGGTTAAATCAGGGGTCCCCAACCATGGCAACTGGCTGGGGAATTCTGGGAGTTGAAGTCCACAAGTCTTAAAGTTGCCAAGGTTGGGGACCCCTTGGTTAAATGAATCAGGCAGTTGTTAAGTGAATCTGGCATTCCCCCACCCACTTCACTTGTTGGAAATCAGCTGGGAAAGCTACAAATGGTGATCACATGATCTCAGGATGGTGCAACTGTCACAAATACAGGCCAGTTGCCAAGTACCCGAATTTCAATCGCATGACCTTGGGGATGCCGCAAGGGTTGTTTGTGTGAAAAACAGCTGCATAAGTCTTTTTTTCCCCCAATGCCATTGTAACTTCAAACAATCGTGAGTCGAGAACCGTCTGCAGTCCTAACAAAATGCTCTCAAAGCCCTTACGATCCTGGCAAATAATCGATCCAGCTTCCCAATATTCATCTGTTTGACCGACCACTGGCACAAATGTTTTCCAGATAATATTAGAGATTTAGTCAGGGGTATCAAAATCATGCTAGGTCTTCTTCTTTTTTTCCAAATTTGGACTGGATAAAGATAGATACATTTGCATTGCTAAATTTAGCTTTTATCCTGAGGGTGCTTTTCATCCGCCTTGCTTGGCTATCAAGATCATCATCTTTCCTCGGCTGAATAGTTAATGCAGAAAAAGACACTGCAGGGATAAAATAATTCACTGAGAATGGCTCATCCATCTGCTGACTTTGGGTTTGGCCTTTTACATTTTTAAAACTGTACTTGTTTCCTAGAATCCTAGGAAGAGAGAGGGAGAGAGGGGAGACGGAAAGGGAGAGAGGAGAGGGAGAGAGAGAGAGAGGGAGAGGGAAGGAGTAAGAGAGGGAGAGAGGGGAGAGGGAGAGGGAGAGGGAAGGAGTAAGAGAGGGAGAGAGGAGAGAAGGAGAGAGGGGGAGAGGGAAGGAGGGGGAGAGGGAGAGGGAGAGGGAGAGGGAGAGGGAGAGAGGGGAGAGGGGAGAGGGAAAGGGAGAGAGAGAGGGAGAGGGAAGGAGTAAGAGGAGAGAGGGGAGAGGGAGAGGGAAAGAGGGGGAGAGGGAGAGAGGGAAGGAGGGGGAGAAGGAGAGGGAGAGGGAGAGGGAGAGAGGGAAAGGGAGAGGGAGAGGGAGAGGGAGAGGGAAGGAGTAATAGAGGGAGAGAGGGGGAGAGGGAAGGAGGGGAGAGGGAGAGGGTGAGAGGGGAGAGGGAGAGAGGGGAAAGGGAAAGGGAGAGGGGAGAGGGAGAGAGAGAGGGAGAGGGAAGGAGTAAGAAGGAGAGAGGGGAGAGGGAAAGAGGGGGAGAGGGAAGGAGGGGAAGAGGGAGAGGGAGAGAGGGGAAAGGGAAAGGGAGAGGGGAGAGGGGAGAGGGAGAGAGAGGGGGAGAGGGAAGGAGTAAGAACGAGAGAGGGAGAGAGGGGGAGAGGGAAGGAGGGGGAGAGGGAAGGAGAGGGAGAGGGAGAGAGGGGAGAGGGAAAGGGAGAGGGGAGAGAGAGAGGGAGAGGGAAGGAGGGGAGAGGGAGAGGGGGAGAGGGGAGAGGGAGAGGGGAGGAGGGAGAGGGAGAAGGAGAGGGAAAGGGAGGAGGAAAGGGAAAGGAAGAGAGAGAGAGAGAGAGAGAGAGAGAGAGAGAGAGAGAGAGAATGAACAATGGAAAACTCCCAAAAACTCATTCCACATCAAAGGAGAAGAGATAGGACAGCTCAGTGCCTTATTCCAATATAGACCCAAGTCTTATTTTTCAAAGTTCTGTGTCCGCCTCTTGACCAGTCCCTCATTCTTGCCAGAACCCTTCCACTTTCATTAGCCTGGATCGTATCCCCGATTAATACTTCTGCTGTCTGTACAGCAGTGTCTCGCTAATATCCCTGATTATGTTACCTTGAATGAATAATATTGCCAGGTTTATGTGTTTAAGTCAAATGAGATACTTCTAGATAGCAAAGAAGCAAGTTAACAAGATCCATTTTCTTCTATTGACTTCTGTTCATGTATTAATAAGGTTCAAAAGCATCTTTTCTCCATCTATTCAGATTAATCAGGTCTTTGTTATTCCTATGAAGCACAAAATGTTTGCTTCATTTATGTTTGTATTAATGTGTCACTGTTGCTAAATCTTCCGAGAAAGAAGATATAATACAGCATCCATTATCTTGCTTAAAGGACCAAATTCGTACTGCGGATGCTGCTATTATTACTGTTGTTGTCATTGTTATCTGTGCTGGTACATGCATAGGAAAATCCATATTGTGGGATTACGTCTCTCAGATTCAACTGAACCTCTTGTCTAAATGGAAAATAGAATTACTCATAATGACACAAAAAAAATCAAAGTTCACAAATGTTTCACCTATGTTGTGCTGAATTCCATTTGTTTAAATATAATTCTGTTTGTTTAACTATAATGTAACCTAATTCTTCCTCCAAGCATAATAGCCTGCAGTAAATGAAATAGCAAAAACAAATGAACTCTGAACAATTGGCGTTTTAAAATGTAGCTGCTCTGGTGAAGGGTGAAGTATCTTTTGCGCTGTAATTTTGGATTTATAATTAAAACTATCAGACCAAAAAAAATAAAGTAATGCAATAATAATGCAATAAAAAGGAGAGGGGGGTGAAGCATTTGGGAAAAAAGGAGAATGAAGATCCATATAACAAGTTCCCAAATATAGCAAGCTTAACTTTTAAGCGGTTCCAGTCAATCAACTAAGCTAGAAAGCAATAAACAGACAGGCAAACGAAACATCAGAGTACTTATAAACCTATATAACCTAAAAATTAAATTTATAAATTAAAAGAAGAACTTAATATTTATCCTGCAGAATTCGCCATCTCCCTGACTCTGAGAAGTTCGTAGCAAAATCTGATGCGACAATTCCAACTTAACCTTTGTGGGCCCCATCCCCTATTTCAGAGGTTCCTAAGGGGGCGTGCATGAGTGCACCGATGTGCCTATCAACCCGGTCACATTTTAGTGTTTCATTTTGTTCCTTCAAATTATCTAACTTTTGCTTGACAAATAAATGTACAAAACAAATTAAATAAATAAATAAAATGCTCATTTGTATCAGCTAAAAGAAAAGCTGCTAAAAACTCTTCTGCATAGTCTGGAGTTCCTGCTAAAAAGCAAAAAATGTAAATATTAGCTTGGGTTGTGTTGTAATGCCTGGGCGGGGTGGGGTGGGGGAATCAACAATGTCATAGCATTGTTTCAACCTCTTCCACGCCAAAGAAGCATTCACCTTTTAGCAGACCTGTCCTGCCATAATGAAGATGGGAATGCTTTGTTAAAAAAAGGTAAAGGTTCCCCCGCACATGCATGCTAGTCGTTTCCGACTCTAGGGGCCGGTGCTCATCTCCGTTTCAAAGCCGAAGAACCAGCGCTTGTCCAAGGACGTCTCCGTGGTCATGTGGCCGGCATGACTAGATGCCAAAGGCGCACAGAACGCTGTTACCTTCCCACCGGAGTGGTCCCTATTTTTCTACTTGCATTTTTACGTGCTTTCGAACTGCTAGGTGGGCAGAAGCTGGGATGAGTAACAGGCACTCACTCTGTTACGCGGCACTCGGGATTCGACCCGCCAAACTGCCGACCTTCTGATCGACAAGCTCAGCGTCCTAACCCACTGAGCCACCGCGTCCCTATAATGCTTTGTTACTAGGATGCTTTGTTGTGAAGGTCTTGTGAGAACTGGGTTGGGTTAAGCGACAAACATGGGGACAAATTTCCCCCTTGGGGGGGGGAAAACGAGAGCTTTACCAAAACTAGACAAATGATTTACATTAGGGCATTCTTCTCCATTTAAAAGTTTATTTATTTACTTGATTTTTATCCCACCTTTATTATTTTTTTTATAAATAACTCAAGATGGCAAACATACATGATGCTCCTTCCTCCGCCTCTTTTTTTTCCTCACAACAACCTTGTGAGGTGGGTTGGGATGAGAGAGAGTGACTGGCCCAAAGTCACTCAACCAGCTTTCATGCCTAAGGCGGGACTAAAACTTGTTGTGTTCTGGTGATTGGCCCAAAGTCACTCAATCAGCTTTCATGCCTAAGGCGGGACTAAAACTTGTTGTGTTCTGGTGATTGGCCCAAAGTCAGCCAGCCAGCTTTCATGCCTAAGGCAGGACTAGAACTCTCTGTCTCCTGGTGATTGGCCCAAAGTCACCCAGTTAGCTTTCATGCCTAAGGCGGGACTAGAAATCTCTGTCTCCTGGTGATTGGCCCAAAGTCAACCAGCCAGTTTTCATGCCTAAGGCGGAACTAGCACTCACCATCTCCAGATGACTGGTCCAAAGTCACCAAGATAGTTTTCATGCCTAAGGCAGGACTAGAACTCTCTGTCTCCTGTTGACTGGCCCAAGTCAACCAGCTGACTTTCATGCTCAAGGCAGGACTAGAACTCACCATCTCCTGGTTTCTAGGGCAGCACCTTAACCATTTCACCAAGCTGGCTCTTTGTCATTTCTTTGGCTGATCTAAAGTACAGAACATAACCAGAACTAGATCACAATATACCATTTCCTCTCTTAGGACCCTTTAAGATGCTGCAAAATCTAAGCCACCATAAACTTAATTGTTTCTGTTCTATAAAAACATTTCAAACATTAACAGAAACAAACCTCTTCAATCCAGGCTTTCTTCTAAATTCTAATTCTAAACCAAGATTTTAAAATGTAGAGACTCTGGCTTAATTGTCTCTTAGCTCATAGAATCCAGCCATCAAAACTCATTGGCAAAAACATTTTCTATCAGTGACACTATTCAGAAACCTTACTTAATTAAATTTAAAATTAAAGAAAATTCTGTCATAACAGCATATTGATAAATTTGTTTTTAAGGTCCTTTATATTTTTTCCCCCAGATTTTTCTTTACACTCAGAAAATTAATAGTTCAATTGTTTTCTGTGTCTATTGTACGCCACCCAGAGTCACGTATCTGAGATGGGTGGCTATATAAATTTAATCAATCAATTAAATCCAGGAGGGGCCGGAGGCTCTGCTCTGCCCCGGCCCCCTGACCGGCTCCCGGGGACGGCGGCGTCTCCGGACTATCGACGGAGACGCCGCGGACCAGCTGGACAAGCTGGGTGGCGGAGGCGGCGGCATCGGCGTCGAGAGGCCCGCCCCTGGACCACGACAGCCCTGGACCACGGCAGCCCTCGCAGCCATACAGGAGGGGCCGAAGGCTCTGCTCTGCCCCTGACCGGCTCCCGGGTGGCGGCGGCATCTTCGGCGGTGAGAGCCCAGCGAGCCCTGGTCTGCGGTCTCCTCCGATGCCGATCACCGGGCAAGGGCGGCGTCTCCGCAGATCAGCTGTGCGGCGGAGGCGCCGGCAACGAAACCAACAGCAGCAGCAACGGGCAGCAGCGGCGTCTCCGAGGATCAGAGGAGGCGCCGCGGATCAGCTGGGCGGTGGAAGAGGCGGCAGCGAAGACGACCGCGGCCGGGACTGCTTCTCCAGGCCTAGTCGTTCGCCACCCAGGGGCCTTGACAGTGGCGGTAGCACGGAGGGCGTGGCATCTTCGACCCGCCCCCTGTACCGCTACGGCCGTTGCAACAATCCTCAAGGAGACGCCGCAGACCAGCTTTACAACGGTAGCGGCAGCAACGAAGACATGGGCGGTGAGGCAGCTGCTCTGGGCCCTGGTCGACCGTCCTCCGAGGGGCCTTGACAGAGGCCCTGACAGAGACGCTAGTAACAGCGGTGCGGCGTCTCGACCACCGTGGGCTGCCCCTGGACGGCGGTGCCTCCGAAAGATTCACACCAAAGGAGACGCTGGACAATGGAGGCGACGGCCCGAGCCACCTCCTCGAGACACCTTGATCGGAGACGGCAACACCAGGGGCATGACACCAGGGACTCCCGTACCTCTGGGAGGCCACGCTCTGGACGGTCCTCAATCAATAGGGGCCATGGAACTGCGGCCGGGAACAACGCCCAGAGGATCAGGGAGGGAACTGTTTGGGGCGGCTGAACCACCGGAGCTGACGCCAATTAAGGGATCCCTCCATCCTGCCTTCTGCCCACTCTCACCCATCTTTGCCCATTCTCTCCCCACAGGACATAACGGGCCTGGGTGCTAGCCACAGTGGCAGAGTGGCTGGGCCTTACACCTGCTACCCCATAGAGGTGAGAGCTCTATGGGGTATGCCTCACCCAGAGTACGTTCTGGACCACCTCCGGAAGCAGAGACACAACCCATCGTGAGAGGATGAGGAGTGGCCTGCTTCCGGGGGTTCGCCCGGCCAAGTGGCAGTGGCAGGGCGACGATCCAGATACGCACCTACCCGACTCGACCCTCCTGCAAATTCACCATCCAGGGGACAGCCTTCCCGGAACCACCTGTGACTATGCTCGTTCAATACTCTAGCATAGCACTGCACGCCCTCAGGGGTTCCCCACTCTCCTGGGTGCGACCTGCCTGCACCACATCCAATCTTGATGACGGGCCCAACCACTGGGCCTCTGAGAGATGGCCAGGCAGGGTCAGGGGCCTCCAGCATAAGCCCAACAAGAGGCCCCTGATTAAGTTCTTAGTTAAGTTTTTTGTGGGGTTAGGGAGGGGGGAGGGAGAAGACTATGGTTGCGCGGGAAAGGCACGCCTTCCAGCCACCATAACGCATGCCAGGCCCACGGCCGTTCGCGACGGCGTACAACGAGGACCAGTCGCCGATAACACCCAGTGGCGTACTGACAAACGTCCCATCCCTAGGATGGTGGGGAATGGCAGAAGGTGCACAGACAGAGGGCCGTATCGTCACCGGGAGTGTCATCTCCGCTCTGTACAGGCGGTGAGACGCTCCGACCCTCTGTTCTCCCCCGGAGGACCCGGGAGCAAAGGTGCGCACCCTCCCATGCTAAGGCTGGTCTACCTGAATGCAAGGTCCGCAGCTAACAAAGCTCTACTCATTCGTGACCTAGTGGAGAGTGAGCATGCGGACCTGGCCTGCATCACAGAAACCTGGATGGGCCCAGAGGGGGGTGTTCCTCTGGTTGACCTCTGCCCGCCAGGTTTCCAGGTACTGCACCAGCCCCGGGCTCATGGGAGGGGCGGGGGAGTGGCAGTTATCATCAGGGAATCCCTTAGCCCGCGAGAGACCACCGTCCCTCAGATGGTCGGGTGTGAGTCTCTCCTACTGAGATTCGGCCCAGGGGCGCAGTTGGGTCTGCTGCTGGCGTACCTACCACCTAATCGTGCAGCGGCGGCCCTACCCGAGCTACTCGATGTCCTCTCAGGGTTGGTGGTTGAATTCCCAAGACTCATGGTCTTGGGCGACTTTAATCTACCGTCCCTGGGAGGATCGTCCGAACTGGCTCGGGAGTTCATGGCTTCCATGACGGCCATGGACCTGTTGCAAATAATTTCTGGGCCGACTCATGAGAGAGGCCACATCCCAGACTTGGTGTTCTTGTCTGGACGGTGGCGTGATGATGTCGGTGGGGGTGCCACAACTATTACGCCCTTGTCATGGACCGATCACCGCCTCCTGCGGCTAGACTTCCCCCTTGCCACCCCCCACCGTGGGTGCACGGTGCCAGTCAGATGGTACCGCCCTAGGCGCCTAATGGACCCTGATAAGTTCCAGGCAGCGCTTAGGGACTCGCATGCACCCCCTGCTCACAGCTCGGCGGAAGCCTTAGTGGAAGCCTGGGAAAAGGCAGCCACGGAGGCTCTGGACCGAGTTGTACCCTTGCGGCCTCTGACCCGGCGCAGATCCCAGCGAGCCCCATGGTTCACCGAGGAGCTCCGGGAGATGAAGCGTCGGAGACGGGGCCTAGAGAGCCGTTGGAGGTCCAGTCGATCCGAATCCGACCGATTGCGACTAAGAATCCTCACCAGGTCTTATCTCGCTGCGATAAGGGTGGCAAAATCCAACTACTTTTCCACCCTCATCGCGTCCGCAGATAATCGCCCGGCTGCCTTGTTCAGGGTGACTCGCTCCCTATTAAACCAAGAGGTGAGGGAGGAACCCTTGCAGGGTCGAGCCGAGGAATTTGGTCAATATCTGCTGGATAAAATCGCTCGGATTCGAACTGGTCTGGACTCCAACTGGGCTGAGATGGAAGAACAAGACATGGACAGTCTTGTCGACGTCATCTGGGAAGAATTTGATCCTGTAACTCCTAAGGAAGTGGACAGGATTATGAGAAGGTTGAGCTCCTCCACATGCTTACTGGACCCGTGCCCTTCCTGGCTGGCCTATGCAGCTCGAGAGGCGACACGAGGCTGGTTCCTAGCGGTCATCTCTGCTTCTCTGAGTGAGGGTCACTTCCCCACCGCCTTGAAGGAGGCGGTGGTGAGACCTCTCCTCAAGAAGCCCACCTTGGACCCATCCTCTTTGAATAACTTTCGTCCAGTCTCCAATCTTCGCTTCCTTGCGAAGGTTGTTGAGAGCGTGGTGGCACACCAACTTCCTCAGATCCTGGATGAAGCGGTCTATCTAGACCCGTACCAATCGGGTTTCAGGCCGGGCTACAGCACGGAGACGGCATTGGTCACTCTGATGAATGATCTCTGGAGAGCCCGGGACAGGGGCCATTCCTCTGTCCTAGTCTTATTAGACCTCTCGGCGGCTTTCGATACCATCGACCATGGTATCTTGCTGCGACGCCTCAGGGGACTGGGAGTGGGAGGCACGGTTCTGCGTTGGTTCTCCTCCTTTCTCCAGGGTCGCTCGCAGTCGGTGCTGACAGGGGGACAGAGGTCGACCCCGAGGCCTCTCGCTTGCGGAGTACCTCAGGGGTCGGTCCTCTCGCCTCTCCTGTTCAACATCTACATGAAACCGCTGGGTGAGATCATTCGCAGTTTTGGAGTAGGGTACCATCAGTATGCTGATGACACCCAGCTTTTTATCTCAACTCCTAACAATATCAGTGATGCCCTAGACGTGATGTCCCGCTGCCTGAAAGCGGTCCGGGAATGGATGGGGAGAAACAGGCTTCAACTGAACCCGGACAAGACTGAATGGCTGTACGTACCGGCAAGCCAGGAGATTCAGAACGTCCCACTGCTTAACATTGGGGACAAGTTACTTCCCCCTGCTGATAGGGCCCGCAACCTGGGTGTCCTCCTAGACTCGCAGCTCTCCCTGGAAGACCACATTGGAGCTGTGACCAAGGGGGCCTTCTCCCGGGTTCGACTAGTTCGCCAACTACGGCCTTATCTAGACCTGGATTCCTTACGTACAGTCACCCATGCCCTTGTGACATCTCGCCTAGACTATTGTAACGCTCTCTACATGGGGCTGCCCTTGAGATCCACTCGGAAGCTTCAACTGGTGCAAAGTGCGGCGGCACGGACACTCTTGGGAGCCTCCCGATACTCCCATATCACACCTCTCCTCCGTGCGCTGCACTGGCTTCCGGTTGCCTTCCGTGTGAAGTTCAAGGTGCTAACAATGACATTCAAAGCCCTACATGGCATGGGTCCGGACTACCTACGGGAGCACCTTCTGCCGATGTCAGCACCCCACCGTCCTGTGCGCTCCCACAGAGAGGGCCTCCTCAGGGTGCCACCGCTCAAGGAATGTCGGCTGGTGGCCCCCAGGGGGAGGGCATTCTCAGTGGGTGCGCCAGCCCTCTGGAACACCTTACCTACCGAAATCCGGATGGCCCCTGACCTCCGTACCTTCCGTCGCGACTTAAAAACTTTTTTGTTCCAGCAGGCTGGCCTGGCATGATAGCGTTAATTGGGGTCCCAGTTTGTGTTCATTAGTGTTTCTTATTATTTTATTGTTCGGTCTGTATACTTCTTCCTTCCTCTGTACACCGCCCCGAGTCCCTCGGGAGAAGGGCGGTTTATAAAAACTAATAATAAATAAACTAATAATAAATGCTAAATATGATGATTTCTCTGCCCCTTCCAGAGTGGTTACAACCAATCAAGGATTGATCCCATGGTGCTACTCTTTTCCTTAGAGTTCAAAGCAGCAGGCCAACAAATTAAATAAATAAAATGTAAACCAATCATTAAGAATATCCATTCTATGTTCAACACAAATGTTACAACCGTAACATGCAAACAGAACAGCAGAAAATCATAATGTTTTTTCTCAAAAGAAAAAAACAGGATACCAACAAATAAAAGTTTCCCTACGACAAAGTATTAAAGCAGCCATATCGTTACATTTGTTGAATTACTGTACCTGAGGACAGGACAAGAAGTAATGGGTGAAAGATTATTAAAAAGAGAAGCACTAAGAAGAACTAAGGAGAAATTTCCTGACAGTGGGAACAATTAATCAGTGGAACGGCCTCCTTCCAGAAGTTGTGGGTGCTTGATTACTGGCAGTTTTCAAGGAGACACTAAACAGCCATTTGTCCAGAATGCTACTAGGTCTTCTGCTTCAAGCAGGAATCAGCATCAGAATCAGAATGGAGCTGAAAGGGACCTTGGAGGTCTTCTAGTCCAGCCTCCTGCTCAAGCAGGAGCAGGGCTTTTTTTGTCATAGAACGCTCAGAACGGAGTTCCGGCACCTTTTTTGGATGGAACCTTGTAGGATAGGCAAGGTGGGTTGCATGACATGTGTGAGTTCCGGCACCTTTTTCTTTTACAAAAAAAGCACTGAGCAGGAGATCCTATACCATTCCAGACAAATGGCTGTCCAGTCTCTTCTTGAAAGACTCCAGTGATGGAGCACCCACAATTTCTGAAGGCAAACCATTCCGCTGATTAATTGTTCTCACGGTTAGGAAATTCCTCCTTAATTCCAGGTTGCTTCTCTCCTTGGTTAGTTTCCATCCATCGTTTCTTGCCCTGCCCTCTGGTGCTTTGGAAGATAAGGTTGGACTAGAAAACCTCCAATGTCCTTTTCAATTCTTTGTTCAATGTTCTATGCGCTTCAGTTTTTATTAACATCTGCTATTCTCTTTTAGCCTTCCCGGTTTGATTTAATATTTTTAATGATTTTTTTTATGTATTAACTGTTTTATAGCTTTTTGGTACATTGCTAGAGCCACTTTTTTCATGAGATGGGCAGCTATATAAATTTAATGGGATTTTATTTTTAATTTTATGGCCCTGTAATCCCTTAATTTGGGAGTCAAGGCGACCAAGTGGAGGTGAGCATTTACTAACCGGATGCCCTTCCTGACACCTATGTGGAGTTTGCATCAGGTATTTTCTCTTTGCACCCTGAAAGAGAAACATCTGTTGCTATCTAGGATTGAACTCTGAATCTTCCAAGTGGGAGGGGAGCGTCTTCAGCACTAGGCCACTACGCTGCTCATAAATTTGATAAATAAATAAAATAAATAAATATTATCTGGAGTCCTGTTGCTCCAAAGCTCCTCTCCTCATCTGAAGGTATTTAATCTAGAACCGGCTCCAATATCTGTCCATCAGAAGGGCCTGGAAAAGTTGTGTTAAAAGGAGATAGAGAGATAAAAATAATACATTACCCATGTTTTACAACAGGCATCGTGAAGAGCAGGGGAAAAACTTGTGATTTTTAACAATCTGATAGAAACATCCATGCAGGCAGAGGATTTTAAGCCCTGAATTCTTAGAAGTCAGCTTCCTTTTCTGTGGAATCAATTTAACTTTTTTTTTCCTTCAGAACATCTCAACTTTAACAGCAAGCTGTTACGTGCTCTTTTCTGTGACAAGAATAACTGCAACAATGGAGGCAGCTGTTGCAAAAAAAAAAGAAGAATTTCATTCAGTCTTTTTTTTTCTTCTTACATCTTTTGTGGGTGGAAAGGAATGCAATGACTTTATCAATGGGAGAGCAAAAGGGAATTTTTCTCCAGTAATTTAAAAAAAGAAAACTCATTTCCAACTTCCCCTCAAGGCGTTTTTCATCACTTCCATATGTGCTAGATTTTCTCTGTGGATAGAGTTTTCTTGGCAAATTCCCATGGAAGGAATGTGTTCTTCGTGCCCTTGTTGAGTGATGAGGTGGCCAAGGGATTGTGTGGGTGTCCTTTCTGTCCTTATACGGTCATGTCTCTCATGGTGTCCAGCCACCCTGGCTTTCTATGGAGTCATTAAATCAGACATGTCAAACACAAGGCCCGGGGGCCGGATCCGGCCCGCAAAGTGGTTTCATGTGGCCCACGAAGCCATCCTGGAAACAGTGAGGGAATGGCCCCCACTGCCTTGGCCCTGGCCCAGAGACCCTCCTCCTGCCAGAGACCCTCAGATCTGTCCCACTCCTGCCCAGGCCCCCATAGGCACCCTTGATGCCAACGATGTAGAGCTAGCCATGCCCACCCAGTAGGCCATGCCCACCCTGGCCACACCCACCCGGCCCCCTGAGGGCAACCGCAATGCTGATGCGGCCCTCAATGAAATTGAGTTTGACACCCCTGCATTAAATTGTTCTGAAAATAAGATCTTAGAAGGGAATTCCCTCCATAGGACTTTTTAAGCAGTGGTTCTACTGCCGCTACTAAAGGATATCCTGTTCTTGAGGAGAACTGGAGCATTTTTTTCTTCTGGAGAAATTATCCACTCAGGTTAGATGTTTTAGGTGAAAATGTCCATCGCTCCCAAGTTATCACATTTAGAAGAAGAGAGAGAGAAAGAGAGAGAGAGATGCTTTAGGATTCTGGAAACTTACAGGAGGCCGAAAGGACCCTTTAAAGATTCTTGTTGGGGATGGTAGGCCCTACCACCTACTTCTACAAAACGATTCTTCTTCTAGACCTCTTGGACCCCACTTTATGTGGCATCCTGTTCAGTTGAAACTGGGCATTGCTTCCGATCTTAAGAGAGCTGGATTCTCCCTAGTTTGCCAGTAAGAACAAAAATTCTCCTCTCTCAAGGCGGCTAATGAAGAAATAACGTATCTGTTCTCCCAGTGTGGTTTTTCAAAAAATGAATTATGTCATTAAGTGCCAAGAAGAAAATTAGCTATGAGCTTTTAAATTTAAAACGATCCCCTTTTTAATTGTAAAACACTGTCACTTAACTGCTATTGATCCAGGGGATACACATTAGGGAGCAAGGTCACCATAACTGTTAATATTCACTGCTTAGTGAAAGAGCATCAAAGGACATTTTAATGTCACTGACTTTCTTAGGGAGTTTTTAGCGAAAGCTTTACGTCGGGCAGCCTATGAATGAAAAGGACAGCAGGCCGACAAAGGGAAGAGCAAATGGGATGGCAATTGTCTGCTAATCAAATTGTAGCTTGAATTGATTTTTAGGCAAAAGTTTTTGTCATGGATTTCCAAGATCTGTTGACATTTAAAAGTCAAAATATATATTTTCCATAGATATATTTCACATGCTGTTAGGTGGGTTGATTTGTTTCTATTCACAAAGATAAATAAGCAGTCTCAAAATTAATGAGGAGCAGAAAAGGAAAGAATAGATGAACAGAATAATTTGATCCAAATGTAGATTTCTTCAAAAGTAAATGTAATGAAATTCTAAAAGCAAAAATGATCAGTAAGGCGATTCTCTTTGCTCTCTATTTTGGGCAAATCACCTTTTTCCAGGGAGGCCTATCTCAAGTTTGCCTAATTTGAATTTAGGACCCAGCTTTCAGTTGAAGAAACAGTGTGTATCCAAAATGTAGATGCTGGAAATTTGCATACAAAATTGTAGCTGATGAGACGAGTGAAAATCATTTTCAAAAGTTGCCATTGGAAAAGCACCTTTGGGACAACCATGATCTGGATGATTGAGAACCTCCATAGA
Source organism: Vipera ursinii (assembly GCF_947247035.1). Taxonomy (NCBI): domain Eukaryota; kingdom Metazoa; phylum Chordata; class Lepidosauria; order Squamata; family Viperidae; genus Vipera; species Vipera ursinii. Next base: position 5,554,292 of record NC_139524.1, on the reverse strand, counting down.
CATAACACCAACCACAGGATACAATAATATCCAGCATAAAAAAAATTGGATCTGACTCCCCACCAGAATTCTTAAGCTATTTCTTTCTAGATCTAGAGCAGGTGCATAATTTGCACTGCAAAGATGCAATACATGGAAAGCCCAACGAGGGCTAAATGTTAATGTATTAAAAAAACAATCTTCATATATCACTTCTCATGCACATAAATGTCAGATCCACTATATCTATTTAAAAAATGAATTAAGAACAATCCATTAAAAAGGCCAGGATTAGTAGCAGAATGGGCTTTTATGAGCAAGAGTCTATTTCACTGCAATGTGAAGAGAACACAGATACCAGCATTTTGTTTCATAAAACGACAATAATGGATGTACAGGCACCCATGAATGGCAGAGATGCTGTCTAGCAATCAAGCAATGGAAGTTAACAAGATACGGTCCATACATCCAGGGCCATCCAAGACTTGAAGGTAATGACTTAATTTGCACAATGCCACATGTTAGATAATTGCTGTTTTCAATGATTTAATCAATTCCAGATTCCTTTTGAGCCCAAAGGAAGTGTGTTAGATCTGCCAGCGAACACGGGTTTCCCCTTCAAGCATTTGTTGTTTTAAGGTATATTATGGCCTGGTGTTTTCATTAGAAAAATACGCCCTGGAAGGTATTCTTCCTGCAAAGTGATCTATATGCCACATAAACAAGTCCTGCTGGTATTTGCAGTGTTAAATTCAAGTGCTTCTTCCTATTTCTCAGGAAAGGAAGCATTTTTGCCTTGCTTAAAACTGCATGACCTTTGAAACAGATAAAAGGCTCTGCGGCAGATGGCTTTATGCATAGTTCAAAGGGAAACCTATGTCAAAAAGTTGGACATAGCTAAGATTTGTGCTGGAACAATTAATAGCGTCTCTGATCAGACAGATATAATCTCTCCAAAAAACCAGAGACACAAGAATTACCCATCAACATTGACGGAATGAATCTCAACCTTACAAGCTATTGATATTTTGCCCCAAAGTACTTCCACATATTTTGGACAATTCACATTAAATTTGATTTTTTTTCCCCTTGTCGATAGCATGATAGATTCTTTATTTAAGAAGTGGCCAATTGTGTGAGTTACATTATGGTCTCTTCAGTGGTTTACAGAAGCCGTGATTTCTCCGACTTCCTAAGGCAGGGGTAGGCAACCTCGGCTCTTTTATGACTCATGGACTTCAACTCCCAGAATTCCTGAGCCAGCCAAGCTGGCTCAGGAATTCTGGGAGTTGAAGTCCATGAGTCATAAAAGAGCCGAGGTTGCCTACCCCTGTCCTAAGGGAAGATGTTATAATTTCCCCATGGTGCTTTTCTGATCAGGAATTTCATAACAGAAGGTAGCAAGCGAACAAACAAACAAAAATAAAAAAATACAGCTCAGAAGGAAACCATGCAACACTTTCTAGCAACTTGCAAAATGAAAAACCAATTTCAAAACTGAAATCTGAGTCCTCAGGGAAAGGGCGGTATACAAATGCAAATATTAAATTAAATTATTAAATTAAATTAAATCTAAAGAAATTGTTAAGTGCTACATGAAAAAAATAAAAATTTTGGCCGTCGGGGGAAAAAACGAAAATTGACAAAAGTTTCAGCACACCTTGGCTTGTTTACTACTGATACCTCTTTCAACTTCCCTGTAAGGCATTATTTTTTTTCCACCAGCTCCAACTGGCTGAACTTTTGCTGTGGATAGAGGTTTCTCAGCAAAAAGGAAGAATCTTTTCCTTAGAACCAAATAAAACCTTTGCAGTTGATCAGTCGTTTCCTTCATGGACAAGCTGGATAATCGTACTCCAAGGATCAATATGGCTGATAATTTTCCTCTTCCAAAAGATCTCTAAAATCATTCTTTTCATAAGGAGAGGGAGATTTTATTTCTGCTATGCTGGCTAAGAAAGTATTATATCTAAAGAAACCTAGTGGGTTCAAGGTGATGCTTGAACTCAGGACTTTGCATCACATCTTTTGGGGGGGCTTTTTCCTCCTCCTCCTTCTCCTCCTCTCCTTCCTCCTCCTCTCCTCCTCTCCTCCTCCTCCTCCTCCTCCTCCTCCTCCTCCTTCTCCTCCTCCTCCTCCTCCTCCTCTCCTTCTCCTCCTCCTCTCCTCCTCTCCTCCTCCTCCTCCTTCTCCTCCTCCTCTCCTCCTCCTCCTCCCTCCTCCTCTTCCTCCTCCTCCTCTCCTCCTCCTTCTCCTCCTCCTCCTCCTCCTCCTCCTCCTCCTTCTTCTTCTCCTCTCCTCCTCTTCCTCCTCTTCTCTCCTCCTCCTCCTCCTCTTCCTCCTCTTCTCCTTCTCCTCCTCCTCCTCCTCCTCCTTCTCCTCCTCTTCCTCCTCCTCCTCCTCCTCTTCCTCCTCCTCCTCCTCCTCCTTCTCCTCCTCCTTCTCCTCCTCCTCCTCCTCCTCCTTCTCCTCCTCCTCCTCCTTCTCCTCCTTCTCCTCCTCCTTCTCCTCCTCCTCCTCCTCCTCCTTCTCCTCCTCCTCCTCCTTCTCCTCCTCCTTCTCCTCCTCCTCCTCCTTCTCCTCCTCCTCCTTCTCCTCCTCCTCCTTCTCCTCCTCCTTCTCCTCCTCCTCCTCCTCCTCCTTCTCCTCCTCTTCCTTCTCCTCCTCCTCCTCCTTCTCCTCCTCCTCCTCCTCCTCCTCCTCCTTCTTCTCCTTCTTCCTTCTTCCTTCTTCCTTCCTTTTTCTGACAGTAGCAGGTCTCCCTTGAAGACATAGATACTGGAATCAACCCCCTCGTTTTTCATACTGTAATGCTAAATTATTGCTTCCAGCTCCCTCTCAACAATTTTATAAAAGGCATTGCTGGGCTTAATGGATAAAGAATATAGCTGATGTTTCTGGAGACAGAGCTGGTATTGATTTTTATTCTGTCAGGAGGTCATCTTGAGAAAAAAGGCATCAACTCTGAACGGGAAAGGTGATGACTCCATGCTGCATCTCTGATGCAACTGTGAGACTTAGCCAAAAAAGAGAGAAAGAGGGAGGACAATCAGAATCCATTAATTGCACAGACAATGTTAATTTGTTTTGCTGACTTCAGAATTTGGGCAGCCTGTAAGAGACAGCTTCCTGAAATATTGTTGTTAAAAGAATTTTCATCAATAGGACTCCTGAGCTTGTCGACATTCTGAGAAGAATATGGCAGCCTTTGCCAGACTTATTTCAACTTTTGATTAGTTTTTGTTTCCCCCCCCCCAAGAGATGAAATCAAAGGACATCAAGAGCTGCAGTGCATCACCAATATGGATCTTCGGCTACCTCAGAGCTTGCATTTTTCTGACTATGGGAAAAGGTCACTGAGAACAGGGCCAGGCCTTCCACTGGGCAGTTTGCTTCTGATCTTAGAAGCCCATGTTATCCGAAGACCTTTTCCGTACTCACGTGGCTCTGTACAGAATTATGTAATTTAAGCAAATTTAGAACATGCATCTGATTAGAAATAAAAAAGGGTGGAGATGGGGATGAAATTGGAGAGGGAGGAAAAGGGGAGAGGGAGAGGGGAAAAGAGAGGGAGAGGGAGAAGGAGACAGGGAGAGGGGGAGAGAGAAGCACCTTATGCATTAGATCAGGGGTGTCAAACTCACGTCACGTGACGTGCCGTGAAGTATCGTCACATTTTTTTTCCATTGCTGGCAATTTCTGCATGACGCATCTGGCCCACAGGCCGGCAGTCTGACACCCCTGCATTATTTGTTTGTTTGTTTGTTTATTTCGATTTATATTTATTTGTTTCGATCAACTGTGGAATGGAGCTAGCTATCTAGCATAGCATTGACACACAAAAGTGACTACAGGTGTCCCTTGACTTACAACAGTTCATTTAGGGACAATTCAAAGTTACAATGGTGCTGAAAAAAGTGACGTAGGGTCATTTTTCACACTTACGACCATTGCTGCATCCCCATGGTCATGTGACCAAAATTTGAACACTTGGCAACTGACATATATTTAGGAGGGTTGCAGTGTGTCCCCAGGTCATGCCCCCCCCCTCCGTTTGCGATCTTCTGACAAGCAAAGTCAACGGGGGGAGCCAGATTCATTTAACAACCATGCTAATAACTTAACAACTGCAGTGATTCGCTTAATAACTGTGGCAAGAGTGGTCCTAAAATGGGCAAAATTCATTTAACAAATGTTTCACTTAGCAACATAAATATTGGGCTCACTAGTCATAAGTCGTGTCCGTAGTCAAAATAAGATACTGTTGCATAATAAATAGGTGGATTTAGAGCAAGGGGGTCTTCAAACGTGGCCCTCTTATGGACTTGTGGACTTCAACTCCCAGAATTCCTCAGCCACAAGTCATAAAAGGGCCAAGTTTGAAGACCCTTGATTTAGAGAATAGGCTAATGAGACGAAAGCCTTTAGAAACTCATGCAAATTTTGATATTTCTCCATAAGAGCCTTGGTGGAGCAGTGGGCTAATGCCTCCTTAAGTAACACCAGCTGCCTGCAATTAGTGCAGGTTCGAGTCCCACCAGGCTCAAGGTTGACTCAGCCTTCCATCCTTCCCAGGTAGGTAAAATGAGGACCAGATTGTTGGGGGCAATTAAGCTGACTTTGTAATAATGCCGCTTGGGGTGTGTGTGAAAGCCCTAATAAGCAGGCATATACATAGAATGAAGGCTACTGCTAAGCTTGTAAGCCGCCCTGAGTCTTCGGAGAAGGGCGGGATATAAATGGAATTAAAATAAAATAAAAATAAATAAATAATGGCAAGAAAAGTAAATACATTTCTCTCTGGGGCCCTATGCTATGATTATGTCTGACTGTGCAAATATTCTGTGCTCTAAATCAGTTCAGCCCTGATTTCGAAGCTTCGACTCAACTGATGGATTGAATCAATTGATTTTTTTAAATTTGTCTTATCAAATTAGAATACCCAAATCAATTTGAATTGATTCCCGTGCTTTGACCACTTGTCTACATGCTTCTCAGAGGTCTGAATAGATGAGGGTACCCAAATTAAATCTATTTTTTGTATTTGTTTGAACATTTGAACTGAAATGAAATTATTTCAAAATCAATTTGAATATTCACATTGAATCAGGCCTAATTTGCACACACTCTTAGATTCTGGGGTAGAGTGAAGATTGAGTCTGGGTTGGAAGGGTTGGGTTCTATGTTGTCTTGAGGGATGTTCAGGATAAATGGATGGATGGATGCATGGGAGGGAAATCGGAAGGAATGGAAATC
>NC_139524.1:5505070-5542570 GCF_947247035.1 Vipera ursinii | reverse complement strand
AACCCTGATCCTAAAGCCAGACTGCTGCTAAAATAATAATAATTATAATTATAATTATACAGTTAGACTTTTGAATTGAAGCTGAACCTGAAATATTTTGGCCACCTAATGAGAAGAGAGGACTCGTTGGAGAAGACCCCAATGCTGGGAAAGATGGCGAAAGGAGAAGGGGACAGCAGAGGATGAGATGGTTAGATGGTGTCATTGACTCAATGAACATGAATTTGGGTAACAGTGGAGGGGGAAAGGTTGACCTGCTGTGGTTCATGGGGTTGTGAAGAGTCAGACACCACTTGGCTACTGAACAACAGCAATGTATGGCTGTGAGAGTTGGACCATAAGGAAGGCTGAGCACTGAAGAATTGATGCATTTGAATTGTGATTGTTGGAGAAGGTTCTCAAGAGTCTCTTAGGCTGCAAGGAGATAAAATCAATCCTAAAGGAAATCAATCCTGACTGTTCTTTGGAAGGACAGATACTCAAACTGAAGCTCAAATACTTTGGCTACCTAATGAGAAGGGAGGACTCGTTGGAAAAGAACCTGATGCTGGGAAAGCAGAAGGGGATGGCAGAAGATGAGATGGTTAGATAGAGTCATCAACTCAATGAACATGACTCAGGGAGACAGTGGTGGACAGGAGAGCCTGGAGTGCTATGGTCCATGGGGTCATGAAGAGTCTGACACAACGTAGCTACTGAAAACAAAAAGATATAGTCAGGTAAAAGCCAAGATCATTGGTGCTTCCCACAGGGATTGTCCAACCTTTGTGGGTACAGGTAATCTGTTCTGAACCAGCCCTCTTCTCGCACCCCTAATCAAAGGAAGAGTCTGGAAAGCGTCCAAGATCAAAAGGCTTCTGCCAAGTTTTAATTACACTGTTACAAAAATACAAGAGCTTGACTTCTCAAACGAAAAAGTTGCTTTCAGCAACTAGCCCCTCCCCAAACACTTCTTTTATAGAGAGCTCAGGGCGTGGTCTCCCTGTGCCTCCTCCCGAGGAGTCCCATAGCCTTCCTTTGTTTGTCCCTGCTCGTCTGCCTCCTGCGTCGGGCGTCCTTGAACAGGGCCAGCTGTGGGTCATCATCCTCCGCACTCTCGGGCTCACACAGCTGAGAAGAGGTTCCCGGCTGAGGACTCTGCAAAGTCTCCAAATCATCATCAGCCGGTTCGTTTCCCTCCTCCCCCACATCTGAGTCCTCCGATACATCGGACCCGGCTGTCGGGCCCACAGGCTGGCCCTGAGTCACAACACTATCCCGCACCGCAGGGCCCTTCCCCCGGGTCTGCCGATCCGGATGCGGTCGGGATGGGAACTGTTCGTGAAAAGCAGTCACCAACGCAGGGGCATGAACGGCGGTCGCGTCTTCCCATGTGAAGTCCTCCGGCCCGTACCCTTTCCACTCGATCAGGTACTGGAAGCGACCTTTCAGCCAGCGGGAATCCCTGATGCTGGCGACCTCGTACTCGGGGGTGCTGTCGCCATCACGAGGTCCTGATGGGGGAGGTTCCGCTTGGCGAAGTGGACAAGCCGGTTGTTCGGGGACCAACAAGGACCGATGGAAGACGGGGTGCACGCGCAGGGAACGTGGCAGAGTTAAACGATAGGCGACCGGGTTGATGACGGCCTCGACTGGGAACGGTCCAAGGTAACGGTGGTCCAGCTTCCTCGCCGGCCGAGTGGATGGTAGGTTCCTGGTGGACAGCCAGACCCGATCCCCCACCGATAATGGAGGCGTATCCCTTCTCGACCGATCGGCGAACCTCTTGTAGTCGGCCTTGGCCTTCTCCAGCTGCCGTCGCACCAACCGATGGATCGCCTGTAACTCCGCCATGAATTCGTTCGCTGCCGGCTCCGGTGAGTCCACGGGAGAAAGGGGGAAAAACCGAGGGTGATAACCCACATTGGCCAAGAACGGTGTCATCTGCGTGGAGGTGTGCTGCGAGTTGTTAAAGGCAAACTCGGCTATGGCCAAATAGTCCACCCAATTGTCCTGCTGCAGGTTAACGTAGCAGCGCAGATACTGCTCCAAAATGCCGATGACCTTCTCGGTACCCCCGTCGGTCTGAGGATGATGCGCGGACGAGAGGCAAACCTTAATGTCCAACGCCCGCATCAACTCCTGCCAGAAGCGGGCTGTAAACTGGGCCCCCCTATCGGAGACGACTCTATCGGGAAGGCCGTGCAGCCGGAACACCTGTTGGATGAACATGCGACTAGTGGCGCGAGCTGACGGTAAGCCGCGACAGGGGATGAAGTGCGCCATCTTGGTCAACATGTCCACCACCACAAACACTGTCGTGAAGCCGGAGGATGGGGGTAGATCCGTCAGAAAGTCCATGGACACAGCCCCCCAGGGTCTCTTGGGCGTTGGCAAAGGCTGCAGTAAACCAGGCGGGGCCCCTGTCGCTGACTTGGCCTGCCTGCATGGGACGCAGGAGGTGACATAAGACTGGACATCGTGTCGGACTCGGGGCCACCAGAATGTACGGGAGACCAGGTTCAGAGTCTTGAACAGGCCAAAATGCCCCGCAGCCGGGTTATCATGACATTGGCTGAGGACGAGTCCCCTGAGTGGCCCTCCTGGAACATAGAGCCGGTCACGATAATACAGGAGTCCATCCGTGACCGACCAAGGCGAATCTGGCCCCACCTCTTCCTTCCGCTGAGCCACCCACGCCTCCTGCTGCTGCGCCTCCCGGATCCGAGCCCGTATATCCACCGGCTCCCGCACCGCAGCAAAAGACTCGACGGGGATCACGGTCCTGGGCGGAAGCTTGTCTTCCACTCGGGTGTACTCGGGCTTCCTGGACAGAGCATCCGCTCTCTGGTTGTGCCCGCTTGGTATGTACCGCACCCGGAAGTCAAACCTCGCAAAGAAGAGGGACCACCGGATCTGGCGTTGGTTCAAATTCCGAGCGGTCTGCAGGCTTTCCAGATTCTTGTGGTCCGTCCGGACCTCGATTTGATGCCGCGCCCCCTCCAAATGATGCCTCCAAGCCTCGAACGCCGCCTTGATGGCCAGCAGCTCCTTCTCCCAGATGGTATAGTTGCGCTCCGAGGGATTCAATTTCCGTGAGTGATACGCGCAAGGGAAAAGGGTACCGTTGGGCGTCGCTGCCTGAAGTAACACGGCCCCAATGGCAATGTCGGAGGCGTCCGCCTCCACGACAAACGGCCGTTGCGGGTCAGGATGCTTCAAGATGGGCTCCTTCATGAAGGCGTCCTTCAGAGCTTGGAACGCCTGTTGTTCGGGGGCGTTCCACTGGAACCGAGTCTTCTTCTGCAGGAGCCGGGTGAGGGGGGCTGTCAAGGCAGCAAAGCCAGGGATGAATGTCCGATAGTAGTTGGCAAATCCAAGAAGTCGCTGAATATCCTTCACGCGACGCGGGGGTTGCCAACTCTGCAACGACTCAACTTTACTCGGTTCCATGGCGATGCCCTCAGGAGAAATGCGGTGACCCAAGAAATCAATGGTCACCTGGTAGAACTGGCACTTCTCCAACTTGGCAAACAGCCGATGATTCCGGAGGCGCTGCAGGACCTGACGGAGATGCTGATGATGCGCTTCACGCGACGGGGAGTAAATCAGGATGTCGTCCAGGTAAATAACAACAAACTGGTCCAACAGATCCCGAAAGACGTCATTCATAAAATGCTGAAACACAGCGGGGGCGTTGGTCAGGCCAAACGGCATCACCGTGTACTCGAAATGTCCATAGCGAGTACCAAACGCCGTCTTCCACTCATCACCCGGCCGAACCCTGACGAGGTTGTAAGCTCCACGCAGGTCCAGTTTCGTGAAGATCTTAGCCTCCCGGAGTCGGTCCAAGAGCTCGGGGATGAGGGGCAGCGGGTAGCGGTTACGCACCGTGATAGCGTTGAGTTTCCGGTAGTCACAGCAAAGCCGTAACTCGCCCGACTTCTTTTTGACGAAGAGCACGGGCGCAGACACTGGCGAGGACGAGGGCCGGATGAAACCACGAGCCAAGTTCTTCGTCAGGAAGTCCCGCAATGCAGCCAACTCGGGCTCCGACATGGAGTACAAACGCCCCACTGGGAGAGGCGCATATGGTCACAAAACCCCCCAAAGTTATCCAACAAAGGGCTAGGCTGTGCCAACAGAGGCGTGCCCCAACGAGCTGCATCTCCCGACAGAAGGCTCAACACGAATCCCACCTTATCTCGGTCAGTGGGGAAATCAGCTGCTCTCACGCTGATATAAAGCTGGCATTGTCCCAGGAAGGCAGGAAACAGTTCTGGATTACCAGCGAATTTATCCGGCATAGCTATCTGACATTTCCTCCTGGGTGGGGGGGCAGCATGTACCTGAGCCTGCAGTTGTGCCACCTGAGTGGCCAGCAAGGTGAGTTGCTGGTTGAGCTGGACATTCTCGGCAAGAAGCTGCTCCATCGTAGTATTAAGGGGTGGGTGGCTGAAAGCAAACTGTTCTGAACCAGCCCTCTTCTCGCACCCCTAATCAAAGGAAGAGTCTGGAAAGCGTCCAAGATCAAAAGGCTTCTGCCAAGTTTTAATTACACTGTTACAAAAATACAAGAGCTTGACTTCTCAAACGAAAAAGTTGCTTTCAGCAACTAGCCCCTCCCCAAACACTTCTTTTATAGAGAGCTCAGGGCGTGGTCTCCCTGTGCCTCCTCCCGAGGAGTCCCATAGCCTTCCTTTGTTTGTCCCTGCTCGTCTGCCTCCTGCGTCGGGCGTCCTTGAACAGGGCCAGCTGTGGGTCATCATCCTCCGCACTCTCGGGCTCACACAGCTGAGAAGAGGTTCCCGGCTGAGGACTCTGCAAAGTCTCCAAATCATCATCAGCCGGTTCGTTTCCCTCCTCCCCCACATCTGAGTCCTCCGATACATCGGACCCGGCTGTCGGGCCCACAGGCTGGCCCTGAGTCACAACACAATCTTTGACTTACAACCTGACCATTTCAGTTGTAAGTCATGATGGCCATAAGACAGGTTTTTCCCCCTGTGACCAGCCTGATTTTATGACCCTTTTCTGCAGCAAATGCTGCAGTCATTAAGCAAACCCATTGTCAAAAGTCAGACGTAAATGCCGGGTTTGAGCAAAAAACTCAAATTGTGTGTCATGTGACTGCAGGACACTGCAAATGAATGCAAACGCAGGCTGGTTGCCAAGCACCCAAAATGCAATCATATGACCATGTGGGGTGTGGACATTGGCCATCAGAACTTTGGAACCGGGTCATTAGTAGCTTTTTGAGATGTCCATCCTAATTTCAATCAGTTGCTAAGCGACAGGTCATAAGATGAGATCTACCTATATTGCCCTGTTATGAATTTGGGATCCTCTTAAGGCAAATTAGCTCTTCTGGTACTGTCTGTGGAGATTCTCAGTCATCCCGGTCAGGAGGCAACTGGACTTTCTTGTTTTTCTTTGAAGACATTTCGCTTCCCATCCAAGAGGCTTCCTCAGAACTGAAGCTCCACCATCTAGTCAAAGCTGAAGAAGCTTCTTGGATGAGAAGTGAAATGTCTTCAAACCAAAACAAGAAAATCCAGTTACCTTCTGAAAAGGCACTTTTTAGTCTTCTGGCACTGAGTTACACTCCTTGGTATAGACCAGGGGGTCTTCAAACTTGGCCCTTTTATGACTTGTGGACTTCAACTCCCAGAATTCCTCAGCCAGGAACCTGGCAAAGGAATTATGGGACTTGAAGTCCACAAGTCATAAAAGGGCCAAGTTTGAAGACCCCCTGGTATAGATAAACCACTACTCGCTCTCTTAAACTATTGGCATGCTTCAAAGACCTCTTTGATCAAAGTTCAAACCACACATGGATTTCTTTTTCCCTCCCAGTCAGTCTTGATGAATGTTCTTCTGCGTTAATCATTATGAAACCGCCACCTTCTAGCTGGCATCAGGGCAGGCAGGGATGGGGGTCTGTTTTATCACCAGATGGAAGACCAGGACACTTTTCCTTGGCAGCCATCATCGGTGCCAAAGCCAGCATGGCATGTTATGTCCATCTTAATGGGCTTCTAGTTAAGCCTTGGCATGAGAAGGTATCATAAAGTCCTCTGTGGCCGTGCGATAGACTCACAAATCTATTTTTGTTTCCACCGGCATCTGAGAGATCATTAAGTGACTTCGAATCGATTCCTTGAATTTAGATTTGTGGGCAGGAGGAGGGGGGGGAAACTAAAATAAGACTGAAGACTGTTGAAACTTCCCGGACATTAATAACCAAGAACCACTAGAAATAACCATGGCAACAAACAGTCGCTAAGTACAGTACAATCACCCTGATTAGCATAGAATTAACACAAAGCAAATGTTTATTTTCCTAAATATGCATATTATGAAAGCGATGAGCACGTTGGTAACTATCCCAAATTACAGAGTAGGGGGCCGAAAACAGCAAATGTTCTACTCTGGACGTGTTTGCTCTGATTTGTGTGAGGAATGTATTTATAAATGCAGCATTTTTGCTCTCCACAGGTTTCTGCTAATTTGACAGCTGAATCCCTCTTGCCTAGACTGGTTGCCTTGCAGATAATTAAAACCTGTGGTGCTTGTTGGCATCAGACTTGACTGAAGCAGGGTGGTCACCAAAGGCTGAAATCTCCATTCAGAGCAAGGCAAAGGGCAGGAGAGCATCTCGAACTGCAGAATTGTTGCCTTCTAGCGCCAGTGCTGGTCACACAAAATTGCGGTCTTGCTAGGCATAGGCTAACAATCGCACACATACAGCTAATACTGATCTGACCTGACAGAGTTCCTTCATGGCCATTGAGCTTAATAACGTCTGCGGCCATAAGGGAAGGGCATTGAAGTCTGACCATCATCAGGTCCTCAGAAGGAGCAGATGATTAACATCTCTAGAGCACGTGGGCGTCGGGTTGCAGATCTTGGCAGCCACAACCTACCATGGGTGCAGGGAATGTGGCCCATTCCAATATTGCTAAACTATACCTCCCAAATTGCACAGCAAGCGGGGAGGGCTTCACAGTGCTGCAATTCAACAGCAACAAGAGGGCAACAAGACCACCCACGCTTCATCTGCAACAAGGAAATGGAGGAAATGGAAGCAAATTTATCTTGTGACGTGACGCAATCAGAAGACTAACATAATAGAATAAATTCAGGTATTCATTATGTTTGTATAAATTCTATGCATGGGTGTGCTTGCTCTCTCTCTCAGAGAGAGAGAGAGAGAGAGAGAGAGAGAGAGAGAGAGAGAGAGAGAGAGAGAGAGAGAGAGAGAGAGAGAGATTGCAGGAATTGGGTTTATGTAGTCTAATGAAGAGAAGAACAAGGGGTGACATGATAGCAGTCTTCCAATATTTGAGGGACTGCCACACAGAAGAAGGGGGTCAACCTATTCTCCAAAACATTAGAAGACAAGACAAGAAACAATGTTTTGGTCACCCCTAGATCTTCTCTTTGTTAGACTAGATGCACCAAATCCCTGTAACTGTTCTTCATATCTTTTAGCCTCCAGACCCCTAATCATCTTTGCTGCTCTTCTTTGCACTCTTTCCAGTCTCAACTTTTATTTATTTTTTTGTAATGTGGTGACCAAAGCTGGATGCAGTATTCCAGGTGTGGCCTTACTAAGGCTTCATAAAGTGGTATTAATACTTCATGAGATTTTGATTCTATGCCTCTGTTTAAACAAGCAAGGATTGTATTAGAATGTATTAGAAGCATCCATTGGAAGACAGAGAGTATTAAAGAGCTGGTTCATATCATACATGATCACCACACGGGGATGTGAAGCAATTAAAACTGCTTAGCCTTCTGGACAAGCGAATGATAGAATCATAGGTCTGGGTGGGACCTTGGAGATCTTCTAGTACAAATTTGGGTCACCATACTACAAAAAAGATGTTGAGACCTTGCAAAAAGTTCAGAGAAGAGCAACTTGAATGATCAAAGGCCTGGAGACTAAAACATATGAAGAACCACTGTAGGACTTGGGTTTGGCCAGTCTAAAGAAAAGAAGAAACAGGGGTGACATGACAACAGCATTCCAGTATCTGAGGGGCTGCCACAAAGAAGAGGGCATTAAACTATTTTCCAAAGCACCAGAGAGCAAAACAAAAAACAATGGTTGGAAACTGACCAAAGAGAGAAGCAACCTGGAATTAATGAGAAACTTCCTGACAGTGAGGACAATTAATCAGTGGAACAGCTTGCCTCCAGAAATCGTGGGTGCTCCATCACTGGAGGTTTTTAAGAAGAGACAGACAGCCATTTGTCTGAAATAGTATAGGTTCTCCTGCCAAAGCAGGGGGCTGAACTAGAAGATCTCCATGGTCCCTTCCAGCTCTATTCTATTCAACTCCCTGCCCAAGGTAAGAATCCTTATTCCATCCCCGATAAATGATTGTCCAATCTTTTCTTGGAAATCTTTGGCAGAAGCCTTGAGATATCAGCTTACAAAATGGCCTGTCCTGGAGTGACAGGCTTAAGATTTCATGGAGATGAAAAAGAGTGGAGAAATTGTCAAAACTGCCTTTGGGAAAATGCTATCTAATGTTGCTAAACCGATTGAAAAGAAAATACACATGTTTGGACGGGAAGAGTGATTAATTTTGGGAATGGCAGATGGAGTGGGCAACAGGGCAGCCCCAAGCGAGGAGTCATATTTAGGTCATCAAGTCAGCTGAAGGAGTAAAACTAAAGGATGGAATGGGAAGACATGGATGTTTAATTAATTGTACAATCTGACAAATGTACTGAAAGCTGCTTTGATAAGAAAAGAGGGAATGTCAGAAAACGCAGCTTGCATTTTCATCAATCCAAAGAGCAAAAATGGCAGAAGATGTATAAAGAAGCATGGATCATCTAGAACAGAGGTGTCCAAACTTGGCAACTTTTAAGACTTGTGACTTCAACTTGCAGGATGCAACCCATGCTGGCTGAGGAATTCTGGGAGCTGAAGTCCACAAGTCTTAAAATTGCCAAGTCTGAAGACCCCTGGTCTAGAAGGTGAAAAGTAAACGTGACCTTCAGAAGTCCTATCAAAATCACGGTGCTGTTTAACTTTAAGCTGGACTGCCGTGAAATTTAAAGGAAAGATGCTCAGATCAGTTGAAGTCCAGGCATTAGTTTAGGAAAGTAGGCATAATAATTGTATTCCTTTTTTATTTATGCATTTCTAAAATGTTGAAAAATCTGCCGAAGTTGATGTTCGCAACTTTCTTGACATGTTTGGATTTTCACAGCTTTGTACAGAAAATTCCTTGAAAGTATTTTCTTTTTTTAAAAATCCAAATACCATGAATACTTCCTGCTTTCTTTTCTTGGTTGTGTTTTCTAAATATACTCTCACTTATTTCAACTCATTTTTCCCAAATGCAGACCCTTTGGTGAAAATTTTATCTATATGATTTAGATGACTGCCCATCTTAAATAGGCAACGTTGGGAAGTATTCAAGGATTAAAAGCATGAAAATTGCAACATGCAGTCCTCGGCGCCCAAGGAGAAAACAATCACTCCACTCCACTCCACTCACAAAACCAACAACAGCAGCTGCAGAGCTCACTTAACCTCAAAGGTGCTTTTTCCAAAAGGCAACTGGACTTTCTTGGGTTTTGTCCCTTGAAAACATTCAGTTTCTCATTCAAGAAGCTTCGTCAGTTCTTCTTCAGCTTCTGGGAAGAAAAGGGAATTGTTTTCAGGGGGAAAAAACCAAGAAAGTCCAGGATGATTGAGAATCTCCATAGACAGTCACCTAAACGTCTGATCCAAACACCTGGAGAAACAACTGGGTCTTCAGTGCTTTATGAAAGAGTTACAGGGCAAAACAAGATGCTTGGAGATTCTCTTGTTTGTTGTCCAATTGGGTTAAGGCAAATCCTGATTGAATGTTATTCCATGGTAGATTTCTTGGATGTCCTACGTTTGGAGATAGCATGGCTCTGTAGAAAAGAGACCTTGATTTGGAACAACCCCAGGTCTCAGGAAATGGAGTGAGGAAAAATTAAGAAAATTACTTAGCACCACTTTATACTGCGCTGGTGAGACCACACTTGGAATACCGCATCCAGTTCTGGTCCCCACAACACAAAAAAGATATTGAAAGAGTGCAGAGAAGAGCAACAAAAATGATAAGGGATCTGGAGGTTAAACTGTACGATGAACAGTTAAGGGAACTAGGTATGTCTAGTTTAATGAAAAAGGACTAAGGTGACATGATAGTAGTCTTCCAATATTTGAGGAGCTGCCACAGAGAGGAGGGTGTCAACCTCTTCTCCAAAGCACCTGAGGGCAAGACAAGAAGTAACAGATGGAAGCTGATCAAAGAGAGATCCAACCCAGAATTAAGGAGCAATTTCCTATCAGAGAGAACAACTAACAAGTGGAAAGACTTTCCTTGAGAAGTTGTGGGAGCTCCATCACTGGAGATTTTCAAGAAGAGGGTGGACAGCTATTTGTCCAGAATGGTATAGGGTCTCTTGCTCAAGCAGTGGGTTGGACTAGAAGATCTCCAATTTTCCTTCCAACTCTGTTATGCTATATTCTGGTTAGGCGCCAGTTGGGGTTTCCTAGATGCCAATGGTGTCTGTACCGTGATCTTTTCTTTATCTCCCTTCCATTAGACTGAGCTTTGCACCATCTGGACTGTGTATCCAAAATCGCAGAGCCAACCTGGAAGAGACAACAAGCTCAACCTTAGAAATCCATCAGCTCTGAAGCCAAGAGAAAAGTATTTGGACAATGGTCCTCTTTTCTCCTAGTTGGGAAGAAAGAGAGCAAGTGATAGGAAAAATTATGCCTTCCCTCTAATGCCCCTGGCAAAAAAAATTACATTTTTGATCTAAGGATTGCTGAACTTCGGTTTTGTTTTGTTTTTTAAGAAAAGAAAATTACTGGTTTTTAAGCATTTCTTCCTTTTCTCTGCCTTAGATGGCTCCCAGTTGTGTTAGGGACCAATCCAAAGTGGAGTTTTATACCTTCAAAGAGAAAATCACCCTATATCTTGGCAAACTTTGCAGCAGCCAGCCTGCCCCTCCTGCAAACATGTACTATAATAATTAAATCTGCAATGTTTCCTAAATAACTGGAAGTCAAAATCAATCTATTGCAAATCATCCTGTGAGCTTTCATTCTTCCCCTGCTTTGTCACATTAAAATAAATTCTGATATTATTTGAGAGCTGTTTGGCAGCTATCCATACAGTTCTTTTATGCTGCAGAAATTCTGATGGCTGGGAACATCATAAAGTCAGTACTGAAGCCAATGATGGTGCAACTAACAGATAGTGCCATTGTTATGAAGGCTTTGTGCAAAAATATTTTAAAGATTCTAGCAATGAAGATAATCATTGTGATGATCAAAAGCGGTCCAAAAAAGAACATTGATGTAATTACATTTCAAGAAGTGTCTTGGATTACAAGCATTGAAAATTTCGTATTTTTATTCTTTTTTTAAAAAAAAACTTAATTTATACTGTTGGGAAGCCATCAATGAAAACCTGGGTTGTTTTTCTTGCTATGTCAGGGCAGGCACTTCCTCCATCGATTTTTCTTGAAAAAGTTTCCAACAGTCTGATTTATTCTATGGAGTTGGCTGAGTAGATCTATATTTCCAAGACTTTGCTGAAGCAACATCTATAAAACATGGAGAGGAAACATATTGCTTTATCTCTCAAAAGGGAAATATATCCCTTTTCTGCAGCTTCTTGTAACACTGTTCAAGTTCAGATCTTTTAAGATATAATGGATGAAATGGAGAGGCAGCCTCTGATTTACAAGACACTGCTCTCCGATCCTATTGTAGCAAAAGAGCCGTTTCGCAAATAAAGCTCTGATTTGCAGAAATGTGGTCTCACTCCATTCATCGGTTAGTTCATTCGCATGATCTTACATACATTCCTTCTTTTTTCTTTTTTTTCCCTCCAAAATACTGTTACTCAAAGGCTACACACCTGAATGAGATGATCTGTGAAGCTCAACACGTTCTGCTTATGATTATAAGATTGCACTGAATGTACATTGTAAGTCCATACAGATAAGACCAAACCATAATAAGTATGTCCGTCAAGAACATTTAGTCATCCTATTATTACTTCCTTCTTCTGAGCTGAGTCCAAGGAAAGCCCCCAGCGGCACTTCTATTTTGGGCTTCACTGAAAGTTTAGCAGCATCACAATTCTCACAGTTCTTTATGTCAATGCTAAAAATATGAATGTAAAATAAATTCACGGTAGATTGCTCATGGAAGCAATCTTTAGATCTTTCCAAATCAGTTCTGCTGTAGCTTGGGCAGAAATAATGAACCCCGAAATCCCCCTCTGAATTTGTTTCTGAGTGATACACCTGGGGACATCTATCTAAAGAATATGGCTGACTGACGGATTCTGGGAGATGAAATCCACAAGTCTTAAAGTTACCAAGTTTGAGCTAGTTCAGCACTCAATGAAAGCAGGAAAAGTCTAGATTTAGAATGCTGTTGTCTTGCCTCCATCATCAGAGCCTCAATCTGCAGAGGGAAATGAGCTGGAGGGAGAGGTGTCTGTGGCTTCAAAGGAATGTGGGGAAGAGCAGGCCGGGGCAGGCCGGGGCCCTTCAGGATTGGGACAGGGTGAACAGGAGAGACAGAGTTCAGGCAATGAGCAAGGGCCACCTCCACCTAGAGCATGGAGAATGGAGAGAAGGAGGGAACAACGCAGACCGGCTCAGCTACTCTGGAGGAGAACATCCCACCCCTCTCCACAAGGCACACCTGGAGACTGAGATTTAAGGAGATGCTGTGGGGAGAGGCATTTGTCGGGAACAAACGCTGATTCCTTGGAGTTCTGTGTGTGTTGTTGCTGATCTCTTGTTTTGTGACTTCTGCTTGGAAACCCGGAAACTCTGACCGTTGGACTGACTGACAACGTTGCTTGGGTGGTCCAAGACCTCAGACTGTATTTTGGCTTCTCTTCTGAAACTGCTGAGGCAAGCTTGTATGCACACAAACTCATTAGGTTTGTGATGTATGTGTCATTACTTGTTATCTCTGTGGCCTTGAGTAAATTCCTCTCCTAATCAGACTGTATGTGAAACTACTTGCATCCAGAGGCGGCTGAAGGTGTGTGTGTGTGTGCCTTCCTTTGTTTGGAGGCTTGCCAGAAATGTGGGAGCATTTGGGGAAAATTTTGAGCAATTAAAGGGTGGTTTGAATTGCCAGCTGACGGCATTGCCTCTGTGTTGTGCCCTGGGTCATCACAGCTGCATTCTCCAAGAAGAGAAAGGAAACTGCCCAGCATACTAATAATTGGTTTTGCTTTCCAACAAGTCTTCTTCTCAAGAAGCTGAAATGTTAACTTATAACTTAAACCTATTGCATAGTTAAAACATTTAACTGTTATTGTTTTTATTTATGAATTTTAATAGTTATCCTTCGCTCCATTGTCACACATATTTCTACAAGTTAAAATGCAAAGGGGAACTGAATAGTTGCTTATCTTCTTCTAGTATTTTTTTTTTAGAACTAGGCAGGGGGAAAAATCTATCATTTTTTTGTCTATGTTCAGATGACCAAATTATTTGTTACTGTGATACTACATTATTCATTGTATTAAAAATGGGAATTTCTTATACAAGCACTCCTTTATGAATAAACGTGCTATAACTTCAGCCCTCCAGAGCAGCAATCTTCTTCCTTCTTCCAGTGGAGCCCTTTTTATTATTTTATTATTATGTCCACCTTTTCTTCTCCAGGCTGAACACACTGATTATATCCAACCATTCTTTATAGGATTCCCTTTCCATGTTTTTTGGCTAGTCTCACTGCCATTCTCTGAATCTGACTAAAGCTGTTTTCTCAGGTCCTGATCCAAAACTGGATTTTTGTCTATTTGTCCATGTATTATTATTTTTTTGCACAGAAGACACACATAAGCAAATAAAATTTAGTATTACAATCCATGCCAGCCATAAGAAATCTTTGGTTGATCTGTTGTAGTTGGGGTTCTGGTTTAAACATTTTTTGAATCCGTACAAAAAAGAAGTTGAGACTCTAAAAAGAGTGCAGAGAACAGTTAACAAAGATGATCAGGGGCCTGGAGGCTAAATCGTCAGATGAACGGTTAAGAGAACTAGTAAGGACAGACTTAGAATTCTGTATCCAATTCTGATCACCACAATTCCAAAAAGACGCTGAGATCCTAGAAAGAGTTCAGAGAAGAGCAACTAAGATGATAAGGGGCAGTGGTGGGATTCGAATACGTGAACAACGGTTCCTCTATGTGGATGCCACTTCCGGACATCCATTCTGGGCCTGGGCAACAAAAAATTAGCTACCGGTTCTGCTGAAGCGGTGCAAACTGGCTGAATCTCACCACTGATAAGGGGTCTGCAGGATGAATCATATGAGGAATGGTTAAGGGAACTAAGGTAAGTGTCATCTAAGGAAAAGAAGGACTAGGAAGTGATAGGATAACAGTCTTCCAGTATTTGAGGTGGTGTCACAAAGAAGAGGAATTCAACCTATTCTATAAGGCAGGTGTGGGAATGGCCAGAATTTGGTCTCTCAAGAATTTGGTTTCTCACCCTTCAGCCTTTCCGTTCCTCCCTAGTTGGGCCTCTCTGTTAGCTTCAGTGAGAGCACACTCTCCTGGCTGGGAGGGGAGCCTGGCATGTGGGAGGTTTGGGAAACGCTATGATAAAGCCTTCACATACATCTTGTGCTACCTTGTTTTTGTGTGATCTCATAGGCACCTGAGTAATCCAATTATTTCTATGTATACTATTTTGTGTGAGACTGATGTAACTTTTCGTAATGATGGAGGTGAATAAAAGTTCAGCGGGCAGTGCTCGGGGGAGTTCTTTTTGGAGACGAGGCTGCCTGGGCTGGTTCAGGACAACTCTGTCGACCCGGGTCTGAATTCCTTTCCCGTCGTCTGATTTTCTTTTCCCTTCAACAACGGTCCCCAACTCACAGTCCGTGGACCGGCACCAGGCCGCAGCATGCCAGCAACTGGGCCACTCAAACAAGCAAAGCCCCATCCGTGGGATGCAGGCAGCACATGAAACCACGCCTACTCCGGTCCACAGAAAAACCCTTCTCCATGGAACCGGTCCCTGGTGCCCAAACGGTTGGGGGCCTCTGCTGTAAGGCACTTATGAGCAGGACAAGAAGCAGTGGGTGGAAGCTTTTAGACATCCAACCCAGAAGTAAGGAGAAATTTCCTGAGTGAGAACAGTTAAATCAACGGAACAGCTTGCTTCCGGAAGGTGTGTGTGCTCCATCAGTGGAGGTTTTGGAAAGGGGACTGGACAACAATTTGACTGGGATGGTATAATAGAATAAGAGAATACCAGAGTTGGAAGGGACCTTGTAGGTCATGTAGTCCAACCCCCTGCCCAAGCAGGAGAGCCTAAATCATTCCCGACAGATGGCAGTCCAATCTCTTCTTGAAAGCTTCCAGTGATGAAGCTCCCACAACTTCTGAAAGCAAACTGTTCCATTGGTTGACTGTTGTCACTGTCAGAAAAGGTATAAGCTTCCTGCCTTGCGCAGGAGGTTGATCTAGAAGACCTCTGAGGTTCCCTTCAGCCCTGTGAGGCTGTGATTTGAAAGGACACCCCAACTCCTTGATTGCAATGAAGAAATGGCCAAATTAATTACTACACAAGCTCTTCTTCAGGCTAGTACTGCCACAAGTGAGTAAAATGAGTTGCATTGTAACCTAGGGGAAGTAATTACCTGTTATGAAAACAATTTACAATCTGGCAGTGAATTGTTCCCAAACAGACTCCTGACATCCGGAATCTCTTCTTCAACCTGGATGAAAACAATTGTCTTTGACTCCTCATCTTGGCTTCCAGAATTGAGCTGACATGCGACACCTCATCAAAAAATTGTTTGGGCTTCATACAATCTCACTGGTGTATAGGAGCCTTTGTGTTTTTCTAAGGAAAGGAAAACAACTAAACACAATTAAAGGGAGGCAGAGGATAAATGCTGCATACCATTACGAAGAACTGCCCAAGATATTTACAAAGGATCAATTTTAAGCCTTATTCTCTTGCTACAATAGGAGAAGTTTTCTTGTCCAAATGGTAATGTAGGCAAGGGGGGGGGAGATGGATTTTTAAATTATCTACCTTTGCCTTTGCAATATTTCTGGGCAATTATACTGAGATAATGCCTTCAAATTGCAGGAGGTTTGGGGCCTGAAATTGCTGAGTTTCATTATCAAATTCCTTGCAGGTTATCACAGGACACCCATTGCCGGTCAAGCTAAACTAGATAAATATACAGTAACTGGGATTTTCTTTTTACAAGACAAGATACCCAGAATATTATTGGCTTCTATTTTTAAGGAATTGTTTTAATAATAACCTGCCTGATTTCAATATGAAGCTAATAGTTCAGCCTTCTATGAACGCTAGTGTTACTTCAAATAACTCAACCTGCTGGTTGAATCAATTTCTCCAGTGAGTTCAATTTCTCAACCCTCAGTAAACTGGAGACGTTTACATTGTCTTTTGAAACTTCAGCCCAAATAGAAGTCATGAACATTGGAATTCTGTTTATTAATCCTTCCACACTAAACCACTCAGTAAAAGTGCAGGAAACCTCACTAGCTTCTAAAGAACCATTCCCAATGCTACTCTCTGTCTTAAGTGGCTGTGTGTTGTACTATCTACCTAAGTGGACCATAATCCAACCCTTAAAACTGATTAAAAGCAGTTTAAGAACTATAATAGCAAAGCAACAGGGAAGAGTACGGTCTTAATTGATCAGGTGACTAAGAGCCAGCCGTGTGCAGCAGCAGCCAAAAGAGCTAATACAGTCCTGGGTTTTATAAACAGAGGCATAGAATCAAGATCATGCGAGGTATTAGTACCGCTTTATGAAACCCTAGTAAGACCACACCTGGAATACTGCAGCCAATTTTGGTCACCATATCACAAAAAAAGATGTTGAGAGTTTGGAAAAAAAATTCAGAGAAGAGCAACTAAGATGATCAAAGGCCTGGAGACTAAAACATACGAAGAACGGCTGTGGGACTTGGGTTTGGCTAGTCTAAAGAAAAGAAGAAATAGGGGAGACATGATAGTAGAATTCCAGTATCTGAGGGGCTGCCACAAGGAAGAGGGGGGTCACATTGTTCACCAAATCACCAGAAGGAAGGACAAGAAACAATAGTTGGAAACTGATCAAAGAGAGAAGCAACCTGGAATTAAGGAGAAACTTCCTGACAGTGAGGAGAATCAACCAGTGGAACAGAAGTTGCCTCCAGAAATCCTGGGTGCTCCATCATGGAGATTTTTAAGAAGAGACTAGACAATCACCTGTCTCAGATGGTCTAGGTTCTCCTGATTGAGCAGTGGGCTGGACTAGAAGACTTCCAAGGTCCCTTCCAGCTCTATTCTATTCTAATTTATACCGGCCATTTACTGGTCTTCACACTTTCAGGAATCCCCAGGTCCAAAGGCAAAAGCAAGTTGTGAGGATTTTCTAGAAGACCAACAGGGTTGGGACCAAGGTGGAATGATGTTCCTTAAGATGGGTCCCAGGGTAGAAAAGCTTCTCTTCCTGGGTCCCACCAAATGAAATTCCTTGGCCAGCAAAACAGACAACATGCCGCTCTGGCTGGATCTGATGGGATGGGCAGATATGAGTAAGGAGAGGCCATCTCTCAAATCAACAAATCATCAAACCCTCAAATCATCAAGATCAGAGGTGTCAAATTGCCAGCTGGATGCGTCACCCCCAAATCATGTCCACCCTGTGGCCAGCAATGGGGGAAAAAGTCACGATATGTCGCGACAGGTCATGTGACGTCGCGGGTTTGACTCCTGTGATCAAGATCAAAAGAAGTGATAATACCGCTTTATACTGCAGAGGTCAGGCCACACTTCAATACTGCATTCAGTTGTGATCACCACAATACAAATAAGGTTCTGAGACCCTAGAAAGTATTTAAAGAAGAGTAATTAAGATGATAAGGGGTCTGGAGCATAAATTGTACGAGAAATGTTAGCAGAAATAGGTAAATCTAGCTTATTGAAAAGAAGGATTGGGGGGACATAATAGTAGCCTTCCAATCCTTGAGGGGCAGTCACAGAGGAGAACGGGTCAACCTATTCTCCATACCTGAGGCCACAATAAGAAATAAGGTATGGAGGCTTATTAAGAAGAGATCAAACTTAGAACTAAGGAGAAATTTCCTGACAGAACACTTAGTGGGAATAGCTTACCTCCCAGATTGTAGGTTCACTGGAGGTTTTCAAGAAAAGATTGGACAACCATTTGTCCAGGATGAAATAAAGTCTCCTGAAATGGACAGAAGTTGGACTAGAAGACCTCCAAGCTCCCTTCCAGCTCTGTGATTCTACTCTGTTATATGTTATGTTATGTTATGATGTTATGTTATGTTATGTTATGTTATGTTATGTTATGTTATGTTATGTTATGTTATGTTATGTTATGTTTCCATTCCATTCCATTTTTTTGTTCTGTTCTGTTCTGTTATGCCATGCCTTGCCTTGCCATGCCATGCCATGCCATTCTACTTGGACCAATGCTATATAGGGTTTAAACCAGCACCTTGAATTGGACCCAGAAACAACTGGGCAACCAATGCAACTTGTGGATCAGAGGTATAACATGTGCAGTTTTTGATAATTTAAATAATTTAGGGATGGTCACAAGGGTGCATGTAATCCATAAATTTTCTCATTTCACCTTCAAGCCTCTTTACAAGAATTAGATCAGATCTTTTGTAAAAGTCATCTGTTCTTAACCTATAGATGCTGCTTGGGAGAAAATGGAGATCTCTTCAAGAGAATGGGTGTCTCAAATACTTTTGGCTCTGACCCCACTCATAGCTGCTTCAATTCTATGATTTGGACTATATGAGCTCACACCTGACCAGGTGTGGTCCTCACTAACATTGGTCTAAAGCACCAAGTTCAGCTAAGCTTGAGAAAGGAAGGACTAAGGTCGACATGATAGCAGTATTACAATATTTGAGGGGTTGCCACAAAGAAGAGGGGGGTCAACCTAGACTCCAAAGCACCAGAAAGCAAGACAATAAACAAAGGATGGAAACTACTCAAGGAGAAAAGCAACCTAGATTTAAGGAGAACTTTCCAAACAGTGAGAACAATTGACTAGTGGAACGGCTTGTCTTCAGAAGTTGTGGGTGCTCCACCACTGGAGGCTTTTAAGAAGAGACTGGACAGCCACTTGTCTGAAATGGTATAGGTTCTCTTGCTTGAGCAGGGGATTGGACTAGAAGACCTGCAAGGTCCCTTCCAACTCTCTTATTCTGTTATTCTGCTTCTTGGGAATTATGGAGCTGTCCCAGACTTGTCCTTAAGACATCAGTGTAGGAGAGACTTACCTTATTATGCTGTCTAGGGACAAATCAGTGTAGAAACCCAACTGAAAAGTGTGTGTGTGTGTGTGTGTGTGTGTGTGTGTGTGTATCCCTAATAACATTTGCAAAGTGGAAGGCAGGCAGGCGAGAGAGAGAGAGAGAGAGAGAGAGAGAGAGAGAGAGAGAGAGAGAGAGAGAGAGAGAGAGAGAGAGAGAGAGAGAGAGAGAGAGAGAGAAATACATCTTCTGCTAGTTTGCTTAGCTATGTGGAAGAGAAAACTGGACAGATTTTTTCCCATGGATAATAGATGGCTGATCTAATCATTAACTGGCACACTGCTCTCACTAAATGGTTATTTAATAGGAGTAGTTATATGTAAATTAGTTACTGTCATTAGAGAAGCCAAAGAGAGCCCCTGCAAATCTTTCTCCATTCCAAACGAAATCTCCTGCCTTGCAGCCTGGGTGAGTGAGACTTCCATTTCTTCAGAGGAAACTCTTGGGGGACACAGCTCATCTCTACGCTTTGGGCTATTAGTCAAGAGCATTAGGACAGCATCCAGGAATAAAATAAGCTGAGTGCAGAGAAGAGTAACAAAGATGATAAGAGGTCTGGAGGCTAAACCGTACAATGAACAGTTACAGGAACTGGGTATGTCTAGCCCAGGGGTAGGCAACCTCGGCTCTTTTATGACTCATGGACTTCAACTCCCAGAATTCCTGAGTCAGCATAGCTGACTCAGGAATTCTGGGAGTTGAAGTCCATGAGTCATAAAAGAGCCGAGGTTGCCTACCCCTGGGCTAGCCTAACAAAGAGAAGGCTTAGGGGTGACATGATAGCCGTCTTCCAGTACTTGAGGTGCTGATGTAGAGAAGACAGAGTCAACTTATTCTCCAAACCACTTGAGGGCAAGACAAGATGTAACGGGTGGAAGATCCAAGAGAGATCCAATCTGGTGTAAAGGAGAAATTTCCTGACAGCCAGAACAATTCATCAGTGGAACAGTTTGCTTCCAGAACTCAAAGGGGCTTTTCCAAAAAGCAACTGCACTTCCTTGGTTTAATTAATCAGTGGAATGACTTCCCTCCAGAAGTTGTGGATGCTCCAACACTGGAGATTTTGAAGAAGGGATTGGACAGTAATTTGTCTGAAATGTTATAGGGCTTTCTGCTTGAGCAGGGGGTTGGACTAGAAGACCTCCGAGGTCTCTTCCAACATTGTTATTCTGTTATTCTCATCCAAGAAGCTTCTTCAGTTCAGACCTGAAGAAGCTTTTTGGATGAGAAGCGAATTCTTTTCAAAGAAAACCAAAAAAGTATGATTGCCTTTTGGAAAAGCACCTTTGGGACAACCATGACCTGGATGATTTGAGAATCTCCATAGGCAATTGCCTCCAGAAGCTGCGGGTGCTCCATCACTGGAGGTTTTCAAGAAGAGACTGGACAGCCATTTGTCCAAAACGGTATAAGACGCCCTGATCGAGCAGGGTTTTGAATTGGAAGGCCTTCAAGGTCCCTTCCAACCCTATTATTCTATGTTCTTCAGAGGTAACTCTTGAGGAACACACGTCACCTTTATTTTTATGGGCTATTACTCAAGAGTATTAAAACAGCATCCAGGATTAAAACAGCATCCAGGAATAAAGTGAGTTTGAGCTTCAAATTCTTTGCAATGAAAGAAAGATAGTCTGTGGGGGGGGGTTGTTTTTAGTTTTGCTTTTTTTAATGAAGTAAAGGTAAAGGTTCCCCCGCACATGCGTGCTAGTCGTTTCCAACTCTAGGGGCCGGTGCTCATCTCCGTTTCAAAGCCGAAGAGCCAGCGCTTGTCCGAGGACGTCTCCGTGGTCATGTGGCCGGCACGACTAGACGCCAAAGGCGCACGGAACGCTGTTACCTTCCCACCGTAGTGGTCCCTATTTTTCTACTTGCCTTTTTATGTGCTTTCGAACTGCTAGGTTGGCAGAAGCTGGGACGAGTAACAGGCGCTCACTCTGCTACGCGGCACTCGGGATTCAACCCGCCAAACTGCCGACCTTCTGATCGACAAGCTCAGCGTCCTAACCCACTGAGCCACCACTGAGTCTAATGAAGTAGACTCTTGCAATCTTTCCAGCAGATGCTACTCTCAAAATTGTTTTCTTTCTCCAGCTTTCACTTTGTTCCTATTCTCTCCCCTTTGGGGTCCCCGTTTCATTAGTTATTCTGTGCCTTGGCCACCCTCTGCTTGCATTGAAGGGTCTGTAATTCTGTGTTTTAGGTAAGATTACATATTTCTATAAGAAGACCTGCCTGGAAGAATGAACAGGCAAATCAACCCTCAGTGCACATAGAGAGAGCATCCTGTCCATTTCACAAAAGATCTGCAACTCAAGCCTTTTCAGTTTGGGTGAATTTTTGGTGAATTCAGCTGCCACGAGGAGGAGGAGGAGGAGGGGATCAATTTATTTTCCAAAGCACCTGAAGGCAGGACAAGAAGCAACGGATGGAAACTAATCAAGGTGAGAAGCATCCTAGAACTAAGGAGAAATTTCCTAACAGTGAGAACAAACAGTCCGTGGAATGGTTTGCCTTCAGAAGTTGTGGGTGCTTCATCACTGGAAGATGCTAAGAAGAGACTGGACAGCCACTTGTCTTGAATGGTATAGGTTCTCCTGCTTGAGCAGGGGGCTGGACTAGAAGACCTCCAAGGTCCCTTCCAGTTTGATTCCGATTCTGATTCTGATTGGTCCTCTGGCCTCAACATTACTTGTCCTTGAATGATCTTACTGCAAGTTTAAGATGCTTGTTTCTTCATCTTGTCTAAAATAGCGGAACAAATCAACTGTCTGTGCTTAATCTACCTTTCTTTTTCATAAACACTGACTTGTGGACTTCAACTCCCAGAACTCCTCAGCCAGCTGAGGAATTCTGGGATTTGAAGTCCACAAGTCATAAAAGGGCCAAGTTTGAAGACCCTTGCATTACACCATAACGTTATACTAATAATTAATAATGTAACGATAACTACATTACACTCTAACGATGATCCTAACAGTCGCGATGAATCATTTGGTGTTTTAACACTGGCATCCTCAGGAAAGATCAAAACTGGGAACATGGTGAAGGGAACATTGGTCCACCATCTTCCTGTGCTTTAGATGCAGCTTGCATTTTTATGTCTTTCATCAATTAACAAAGCAGAAGGAACTTTTAGGAAAAATTAAGAGAACTGTAAGAGAACCTACAAGCAAAAGACATGTTATTTTTTAGCATTTTCCAGTTCATAGTAAGACACTTTTTCCTTTGCCCAGCAGCAAGATAAAATAATAATGTATAGACCTTGGATGATTATCTCTGACTATTCCAATTAATAAATGAAAATATGGTTGATTAATCAACCAATTAAAATTTCATTCCTTGTCTCATGGGCATTTTGAGATTTGATAAAATTTGATGCTTTTAAAATATACTCTGCTGGATTCTTTTCCCTGATATGCTAATAATTATTGTCATATTTGTCTTTTTGGTTCATCTAACTCAGACATGTCAAACACAAGGCCCGGGGGCCGGATCCGGCCCGCGAAGTGGTTTCATGTGGCCCGCGAAGCCATCCTGGAAACAGTGAGGGAACGGCCCCCACTGCCTTGGTCCTGGCCCAGAGACCCTCCTTCTGCCAGAGACCCTCAGATCTTGTCCCACTGCTGCCCAGGCCCCCATAGGCACCCTTGATGCAAACGATGTAGAGCTGGCCACGCCCACCCAGTAGGCCATATGCACTCTAGCCACGCCCACGGCTGGCTCAAGTGATTGTCCACTAGGACTCCAAGGTCTAGATACGGTAGCCCAGTCATCAGAAACTGGGCTGTCAGGCATTCACAGATTGATTAGATTGAAATTTCAGAATGATACAGAAAATAATTACACCATTCAACTTTATCCAGATAGATAATGATAAGTTCCTGTTATATTCCTCACAAAGCTTCAATAGGGCTCAAATACAAACAAGATTAAAAAAAAACTATTCCTGCTACTTAGGAAATGAACAGTTCATGTTGATTCTCGATCTTTCATACCTTTTATCAATGGGAAAAGAGACACCAAGTCCTTAACGTACTCTGTGCCCTCATTTTCATTCTACCTTCTTAGTCTGTGCATTCAGTTGAAAGAGCCAAATTAGTGGACCGGCAATTTTGACCAAGATGAACAGTCTGAACCTTAGGCTGTCATAAACCATTATAGCAGGGGATGAGATGAGGGCCAGACTGCACTGCAGCCATCATCAGGTAAGGATAAGGTTCAGAGCTGAAGACTAGCTTGAATAAATTGCTTGCATCACAGTTAAACAGGAAAGGGAAAACTAACCACTCAGGGATGGTGTAGTAAAGGAATAGGAAACCATCAGCTATCGACTAAAGCAGGGGTGGCGAACCTTAACGTATTCCATGCATGTTTGGACCGATGTCCGAATGTCATTTAAAAGTTTGGGGTTTTTTCCTCAAGAGAATCAAGACTACAACTGGACATCTGAGTGGGGGTGTAAAATGTGTGCACTTAGTAGAAGCCAAATGATATCACATGCATTCTGGTGTCTTTTGTGCAGTTCTCAGTAACTGCGATGTGATGACCGTAATGTTACTAGGCCTCTATGGAAGCCCATGAAATGTAGAGCAAAAGCATGTATGATGTCTACAGAATCATTATAATTTTTTTTTCTTAAGAAGATGAAACAACAGGCTCCTTCTACCAGTTAGAACAGACAGCATCATCTTAGAATACAGAATAACAGAGTTGGAAGGGACCTTGGAGGTCTTCTACTCCAACCTTCTGCTTGAGCAAGAGACCCTATACCAGGGGTGTCAAACTCAATTTCATTGAGGGCCGCATCAGCATTGCGGTTGCCCTCAGGGGGCCGGGTGGGTGTGGCCTGGGTGGGCGTGGCCTACTGGGTAGGCGTGGCTAGAGTGCGTATGGCCTACTGGGTGGGCGTGGCCAGCTCTACATCGTTGGCATCAAGGGTGCCTATTTGGTCCTGGGCAGGAGTGGGACAGATCTGAGGGTCTCTGGCAGGAGGAGGGTCTCTGGGCCAGGGCCAAGGCAGAAGGGGCCATTCCCTCACTGTTTCCAGGATGGCTTCGCAGGCCGCATGAAACCGCTTTGCGGGCCGGATCCGGCCCCCGGGCCTTGTGTTCGACATGTCTGCCCTATACCATTCCGGACAAATGATCTTCAGTAAACCAAAAGTCTAACTTGACAATGAAACTACCCTACATCAAAGGACATGATAAGGATCACAGGGAAATTAATTAGAAAACACTGAACAACATAGCAATAACCTTGAGTCAACGCCAAGAGAACTTTAGGCTCTACTAACAAGGAAAGCTAAGGATTGAGGATCTCCCCAAGAATGCCTGAAAGAGTTACACCAACCAGCCACCAGCAATTTATATATGAAATAAATCCAGATTATTGGTTTAAGGTTCCAACAGCTTGATGACATTTCTCTTCTTCTTCTTCTTCTTCTTCTTCTTCTTCTTCTTCTTCTTCTTCTTCTTCTTCTTCTTCTTCTTCTTCTTCTTCTTCTTCTTCTTCTTCTCCTTCTCCTTCTCCTTCTCCCTCTCCCTCCCTCTCCCTCTCCCTCTCCTTCTCCTTCTCCTTCTCCTTCTCCTTCTCCTTCTCCTTCTTCCCTTTGTTCCAAATTAGACACCTTTCTAAAACAGTCTTTTAACACCAGGGCCAAAATGCCATCAATCAACACAGAAAGGCAAGAAAGAAGACAGAAAGGTAAAGGTGGAAGAAGTAAGCAGGTGGGCAAGAGACTGGAATGGGGCTGAATAATTGAGGCAAACTTGAAATAATTCGTTTTGTTTAGCCAAGTCGAGCCAGACAGGATAAAAATGAACAGTTTTTCATGGCCTATTGTTGGGATGCAATGGACCGTCCAATGCATGGGAGAGATTGCAGTGACCAAGGGAGATACATGAAAGCAGCTGACCTTTAACTGTGGTTTCTCTAACCAATCTCATCAAATCAGCACACTGTCTGTTTTCCTTAATAATCTCTGATTAAGTTTAGGCTATGAGCAGACACGACCGGCTGCCATCGCTATGCAGTGAGACGCTGCTTAGCACCAGATGAACATTTGGGAATAAGTGAGCAAAATAGTTTAATTTGATAGGGTTAGAATCCTGCAGGCTTTCCAAGGAAAAGGTCATCAGTGGCCCTGCTTGCACTGAATATGCAGAAACAATAATATATTTTTTTAAAAAATAATAATAATAATAAGCAAATGGCTTGCATCTGCCAGGAAAACCATCTGATTGGATGGGCTAAGGGCTCTCCATTTTATAGGGAGAAGGTTTTCAGAGCGTCAAAGCTTGTAATTGGAGTAATTAATGAACACACGTGGACACCAATGGATACACTCATTCTGGTGGGAGGCAGCTGTTGGTTGTCTGCTGCATGTTTAGGAATGCCTAGAGCTTTAAGGGACACAGTCTGAACAAATAGATATAGATTTCTCGATTTCTTGCAAGGGAATCAGCACCCAGTCAATCCTAGTTACTTACCTTTTTCTCCTACCCAACATTGCTCATCTGGGTACTGGGTATGTCTAGTCTAACATCCCCTTTATGGATTACTGCCTTGTCGCGGCGAAGGGGCTTGCGTAATTCAATAAAGCTATGAGCTATGCCATGCAGGGCCACCCAAGATGGACAAGTCATAGCAGAGAGTTCTGACAAAATGTGATCCACTGGAGAAGGAAATGGCAACCCACTCCAGTACCTTTACCATGAAAACCCCATGGACAGTACCAAAAGGCAAAAAAGATATGACGCTGGAAGATGAGCCTCTCAGGTCGGAAGGCATCCAATATGCTACTGGGGAAGAGCAGAGGGCTAGTACTAGTAACACCAGAAAGAATGAAGCGACTGGGCCAAAGCCGAAAGGATGCTCAGCTGTGGATGTATCTGGTGGTGAAAGGAAAGTCCGATGCTGTAAAGATTTAGTCTCCATAGGAAGATTGAGGGCAATAGAAGAAGGGGATGACAGAGAGGGAGGTGGCTGGATGGAGTCACTGAAGCAGGAGGCGTGAGCTTAAATGGACTCCAAAAAATGGTAGAGGACAGGAAGGCCTGGAGAAACATTGTCCATGGGGTCGCGATGGGTCAGACACGACTTCGCAACTAACATCAACAAGTCTAGCAAAGAGAAGGACCAGGGATGACATGCTAGCAATTTCCAATATTTAATAGGCTGTCACAAAGAAGGGGGGGTCAATCTTTTCTCCAAAACAAAAGCCTCCTGTGGATGAGAAGTAATGGAAGGAAACTTATCGAAGAGAGATCCAACCTAGAACCAAGAAGAAATTTCCTGATAGTGAGAACAATTAATCAGTGGAATGGCTTGCCTCCCGTTGAAAGTTTTTAAAAGACTTGGCAGCCATTTGTCTGGAATGGTATAAGGTGTCCTACTCAAGAGACCTACTCCAAGGTCCCTTATTCTGTAAGAATGGACCTCCCCATCATATTTGATAAGATTTTAGACTCCGCTGTGTACAATAAGATGGGAATTAAGAAGTCCAGGTGAAGGAAGGAGGCCAGCACAATATGGGCGAAACAGTGGCTAAGTTCAATTACGTCTTCATTCAGAGCTGGATATGGAGTTGGTTCTACTAATATAAAGCCCAACCCTTACATTACATTCATTAAAGTCTCAAACAGCAGCAGTTCTCCAATTGTTTCTGCTGAGCCTTTGTGATTCTTCTAAGGGAGTTGGACTAGAAGACCTTCAGGGTCCCTTAAAAGGTAAAGGTAAAGGTTCCACCGCACATGCGTGCTAGTCGTTTCCAACTCTAGGGGCCGGTGCTCATCTCTGTTTCAAAGCCAAAGAGCCAGCACTTGTCCGAGGACCTCTCCGTGGTCATGTGGCCAGCATGACTAGACGCCAAAGGTGCAAGGAACGCTCTTACCTTCCCACCGGAGTGGTCCCTATTTTTCTACTTGCATTTTTACGTGCTTTCAAACTGCTAGGTTGGCAGAAGCTGGGATGGGTAACAGGCGCTCACTCTGTTACACAGCACTCGGGATTCGACCCGCCAATCTGCCGACCTTCTGATCGACAAGCTCAGAGTCCTAACCCACTGAGCCACCGCGTCCCTACTCAGGGCCCCTTACAACAGTGTTATTCTACTATTGTGTTCTTCTGTTGTTCTTCTGTTATTCTACTTCTTGGAGACAAAAATGGGATCTTGTGCCTTTGCCTGCTGCTCTCACCTGAGTTATCTTCCATCCAGAGGGTGCAGTTAGAGGGTCAATTTCTTCTCAGCAAATAAACAGCCATGCCTTTCTCACTAAGTAGGAGCTGATCCATGTAAAAGAAAATGCATCATGATTGCAAACAAATGAAAACATTTCCAGGGTTGAAGGCACTGCACAAGGATGCTTCCATAAGTAAATCTAATTGTTCAGTAGATGTGTGCATGAGTTAAGCTGGTTTGCAGAAAGACCTGTGTTTCTAGGGTGTTTTTCTGCATTTAGTAGACCTTCTACAATGCCCAATGGGTTGTTTTAGCCATGCAAAGGACAGCCAGGAATATAGTACTTTATGAATCTAGAAAAGGAAAGAGTTTAGACTAAGACGCAAAGTGCAAAGTACTTTAAAAGAAAGAAAAAACAAGATTCTGCTCATTATGTCTGCAGACCTTGTAGAAGCAGTGACTTTGTTATAAAGGTAAAAACTTTCCTCTGTCCAGTCATGTCTGACTCTAGGGGGCAGAACTCACCCCTGTTTCTTAGCTGAGGGGGGCAGTGTTGTCCAAAGACTTTTTGGTGGTCATGTGGCCAGCATGTCTATGCACCAAGGGGCATAGAATGCTGTTACCTTCCCACCAAAGTGGTACCTATTTATCTACTCGGATTTGCATGCTTTCGAACTGCTAGCTGGGCAGGAGCCGGAGCATGGAACAGGAGCTCACCCTGTCACACAATGCTCAGGTCTCAAACTCAGGCTATCAGCTTTCCAGCTGACAAGCTCAGCAGCTTTAACTGCTGAGCCATCATGCCCCCTTTTGACTTTATTTATTATTGTTTATTTATTATTTATTATTGGGATTTATATGCCGCCCTATCTCCCGAAGGACTCAGGGCGGATAACAACAGTAACATATAATAAATACAGAAGTTAAGATAAAAATTAAAATTAAAGGCCTCTGTACAATAAATTAAAATAAATTAAAAGTTAGAGTTAAAAATTAAAAACATAATTAAAATCCCTGTCAGTCCAGGTCAGCCAGGTGGAAAAGGAGTGTTTTGAGGCCGCGGCGAAAGGACCGGAGATCTTGGGCCATCTGAAGCTCATGGGGGAGCTGGTTCCAGAGGGCTGGCGCTCCCACAGAGAAGGCCCTCCCCCTGGGGGTCGCCAGTTGACATTGTCTAGCCGACGGTACCCTGAGGAGGCCTTCTCTGTGTGAGCGCACTGGCCGATGGGAATTCGTTCCTGGCAGCAGATGATCCTGCAAGTATCCCGGTCCTAAGCCATGTAGGGCTTTAAAGCACCTTAAATCTCACCCAGAGGGCAACCGGTAATCGGTAACCAGTTATAGAATACTGTTTTTCTTTCTTTATTTAAGAAAATGTATATGGCTGCCCAATTCACTCTCTGTAACTCTGGGTGGCTTACAAAAATAAAAGCCACTATAAAAACAATACAAATGCAATAACCACCACCACCCCAATCCCTCTGACAGCAACCATCAAATGATCCCATCCTGGGGTCCCCGGGACCCATTGGCAAAGCTATGTCTTCGGGGCCTCGCAAAAGAAGGTCAAAGTGGGGGCCAGTTTTACATCTGTAGGGATGAGGTTCCACAGGAAGGGAGAAATCCCTTCTTCTGGATCCCTCTAGATCAGCGGTTCCCAACCAGGGGTGCAGGGAAGACGATATTCCAGGGGGGTGGGGAAAACTTGGGTTTTCAAAATTATAGTGTATATGCATAATTGGTTGCCCTTATTTTGAACTTTTGCAAGGGGTGCGAGAATATGTCAGAAGCATTCTAGGGGTGCAGGGTATAGAAAAGGTCGGGAGACGCTGCTCTAGATGGAGGTCCTTAGGAGAGGGGACCTGTAGCATAAATATGGCATGGATGCTTCACAATGTGTGACAGAAACCTCAATTATTTATCATGCACATTCTCTGGGTTTAGGTTAATCAGGTTCTGCCATTCTCCTATGGGAAGAGGGGGGTGGCCAGGGGGCTTGTAGCACACATAGACCATTTCCTCTATTTACTTTGATGTATCCTCTATGGAAGGGACGTGATGGCTCAGTGGGTTAGGACGTTGAGCTTGTCGATCAGAAGGTTGGCAGTTTGGCGGGTCGAATCCCGAGTGCCGCGTAGCAGAGTGAGCGCCTGTTACTCATCCCAGCTTCTGCCAACCAAGCAGTTCGAGAGCACGTAAAAATGCAAGTAGAAAAATAGGGACCACTACGGTGGGAAGGTAACAGCGTTCCTTGCGCCTTTGGCGTCTAGTCATCCTGGACACATGACCACAGAGACGTCCTCGGACAAGCGCTGGCTCTTCGGCTTTGAAACGGAGATGAGCACTGGCCCCTAGAGTTGGAAACGACTAGCACGCATGTGCGGAGGAACCTTTACCTTTATCCTCTATGGGGTGTGAAAAGAATGCCTCGGGGCCATCTGCCTTATCTCAGCACACAGGAAGGAGCTGGAGAAGAGCTGACAACCTTGAGGGAGGCGCCTTATTGGTTGCTTTCCCACTGCTCAATGTCACCCGTACCTGACCGGATGGACAGTTGGGGTGGGGTTATTGTTTCGCGGGTTTAACCTGTCGATTACGGCGGGAAACCCTCAGATCCTGCTTAGCTTTCCTGCTTTCTGTACCTGCCAATAAAAGTTCCTTTTGAAAGGATGCCAGTTTGAAGAGTTCTGCTTTTTTGGTGGAGAAACGGAGGCAGGTCCTTACGATATGCCTTTCACGGAAGAGATGGAATAGGAATATCTGAGGGGGAAAAATTTGGGATAATCGCATCGGGTCACGTGTGGCATTTGGAGAGAGACCACAGCAGCCCTGATAAATGCATAATACATTTGCAGTAATCAATAGTCATGGAGCAGGGTAACAGTTTATAAAGAGAGCGCCCTGAGAACAGCAGGAAAGTATTTGGGCAGTGATTTATTTTGCAAAATTGATGAGACATTTCTTTTTAACATGCTCAGGGTGCTAAAATCCACCTTGATCCCCAAATTCTACAGTTAGCAACTCTATAAACAAGAGTTGCTAATTGTGGGTGTCTTCTTCTTCTTCTTTTTTTTACAAAAGGCGCACTTCAAATTTATTTGTGTCTGGATTTTCAACATGTCCGGTTTTGCCAGAAGTCCCTGGACTTTCTTTAGAGATTCATGGATGCATTTTGGTTTCCATCAGCCTTCTAGACCTTTGCTCCTTTTCCTTCTTCTCTTTCATCTTTTCAAATCCCTGGAAAGAATTAAATAACTGCAGATTTGCCAATTGCAAGCCACGTTGCTACCTGATCAGCCAGTTCTGACTTAACAGCGTGTTATTTCCAGCCCAGAGACTTTTGCGGTATGTCTCAAAAATACATAAAGTTTGCATGAGCCAATTTTCTTTTTTTTTTCTTCTCTTTCTCTTCTCTTTCTTCCTCCCCTCCCCTCTTTCTCTCTTACAGTTTGAATGGCTAGAAACTGCCTCGTGAAGGTGGGGAAGGCCAGATCATGAAACAAACAACAAAGGGATTTCGGGAATGCTGTTTTAGGGTTGTAGGACAAAATAACAAACTCTTGAAAACCTGTGAGACTTTTCTTCTTAATCAATCAATCAATCAGAATAGAGCTGGAAGGGGCCTTGGAGGTCTTCTAGTCCAGCCCCCTGCTCCAGCAGGACACCCTATGTTATTTCAGACAAGTGGCTGTCCGGTCTGTTCTTAAAAGCCTCCAGTGATGGAGCGCCCACAACTTCTGGAGCAAGCTGTTCAGATTAAATCTTCCTTATTAATATTTCGTTGGAAACTGCTCTTTTTAAAAAAAAAATCCATCATATGAAGCTGTCTTTTAGCTGCTGGATTCACACGCATTTTGCTAAAGTGTGCTATGCTAGTTATGATCTGCCAGATACAAATTCATTTAAGCAAAGAAAAAGAGAGAGAGAAATTGGTTCAGTGTGGGGAGCAAATGTAAGCAAATTGTCGAAACCTTACAGCTGCTTTGCGGTAGGGATTTTGTGTGATCCTATGCGCTTTGCTGTTTAAACATAGTGTAGTCAGCAGGGGCAAAACACACACACGTGCTTTGCAAATTTGCAGAAATCGCTTGCACAACTTCTGAAGGCAAGCAGTTCCATTGATTAATTGTCCTCACTGTCAGGAAGTTTCTCCTTAATTCCAGGTTGCTTCTCTCCTTGAGCAGTTTCCATCCATGGTTTCTTGTCCTGCCCTCTGGTGCTTTGTAAAATAAATTCACACACACACACACACACACACACACACACACACACACACCAGCCCTTAAATACTGGAATGCTGCTATCATGTCACCCCTAGTCCTTCTTTTCCCTAGACTAACTCTACCCAATTCTTGCAACAGCAACAGCATCACCAGCAGTTATATCAAGGCATCAGTTCTGGTCACCACATTACAAAAAAGATGTTGAGACTTTGGGAAAAATGCACAGAAGATCAACTAAATGATTGAAGATGAAAACACGTGAAGAACGGTTGCAGGATTTGGG
This sequence comes from Vipera ursinii, assembly GCF_947247035.1. Lineage (NCBI taxonomy): Eukaryota > Metazoa > Chordata > Lepidosauria > Squamata > Viperidae > Vipera > Vipera ursinii. The sequence goes on along the minus strand of NC_139524.1, from coordinate 5,510,521 downwards.
TATGCCTAATCTAGAGAAAAGAAGGACCAGGGATGACATGATAGCAACATTCCGGTATTTGAGAAGCTGCCACAAAGAGGAGGGGGTCAACTTATTTTCCAAAGCACCACCAGAAGGCAGGACAAGAAACAACGGATGGAAACTAATCAAGGAGAGAAGCAACCTAGAACTAAGGAGAAACTTCCTTGACAGTGAGAACAATCAACCAGTGGAACAGCCTGCCTTCAGGAGTTGTGGGTGCTCCATCACTGGAGGTGTTCGAGAAGAGATTGGACATCCACTTGTCTGAAATGGTTATAGGGTCTCCTGCTTGAGCAGAGGGTTGGACTAGGAGACCTCCAAGGTCACTTCCAGCTCTGTTCTATTCTATCCACCAAACACTGCCAAGAGAAATTAGAAAGGCAGTCCTCAGGATTCTGAAAACAGAAATTGAGAAACAGGGAAGCTTCTGAAATTCCGTAGCAAATTTCACTGCAACATTAATTAGCATAGCAAACCAGTAGTCCACTATTGAATCTTGCTGGAGGTGGTCTCTGGGGAAGAAGATAATGAGGAGATTGGAGGCATTGCATGACGACCATTGCCTACTCACTGAGCTAAAAATAACAGAGATGTTGCTCATGAGCTTCTGAATGCAAGAACTGGAGAGTTGAACTTGGGCTACTAGTCATTTTACACGCAAAGTTCCATCACTATTCTGAAGACCTCAACTTTGGAGGCCTTTTTTTAAAAAAAAAATTAATCAGCCTAGATGGATCGCACTGGACATTTCCACATTTATCCTTTTTATTTAGGGTGCTAAACCGATCAACAAAAGTACAAATACAACAGCGTTGAAGGATTTACAAGCATAATGATGAGGGAAAGCTTGGAAGCAACAAAATAACCTCAAAAACACTGGCAATCATGCTGTTTAAGAAAGGCTAAGTCAAATGTTGACAAGCCCTTCACATCAACCAACTACAGGTGGTCCTTGACTTCTGGCCACAACTGAGCCCCAAATTTCTGATCCTAAGCAAGACAGTTGTTAAGTGAGTTTTGCCCCGGCTTAAGAACTTCCTTGCCACCGTTGTTAGGTGAATTGAAGCTTCCCCACTGAGTTGGCTTGTCAGAAGGTTGAGAGTGATCACATGATCCTGGGACACTGCAACCATCATAAATACATGCCGCTTGTCAAGCAACCAAATTTTGATCACATGACCATGGGGACGCTTGCAAGGACCACAAGGATTATCTAATCCAACCATCTGCAACGTTGCAGTGAACTATTTTGAACCAGCAGTGTCCAACCTCTTCTTGGAAAAACAAATTAAGAAATGGAGAAACCCACCACTTCCAAAGGTTTGGTGGTTATGTGGGGAAGAGCTTTGGAGATCATGGACCCAGAAGTGCTGCCCAGAGAATGGTCAGATAAGAGCTATCATAGCAAGAGGCATAGGACAGACCCTCAAGTTTCTTGGGCTACAGAGGAGAAGAGGATTTCAAACCTGCAACAGTGTAATTTTACAATATAGTGAGCTCATTTGGTTGTGATTTCTATCTAGCTCATCCCAGAAGAGGCCAACAAAAGGCAGACTTTTCTACTGTTGTATCGATCCTATTGTGAGGAGGTTTTTCCTTGGATTTGAATGAAATTTCAGCTGCAACATATCACCACTTTCTTTCTGATCCTAATTTTTGTGGTCATGGAAAAAAAAGTTTTATGTACCTGAACACTTATGTCATGCTTCCTCTTGGTTCTTTTCTCCCGACATCCCAACTTAGTTCCGTGTTGACCTCATGGGACTTCTTCCAGTCTAGACACCCTGGCCAATGTCTAGACATTAGGAAGAAAGTCTCCTCAGATATTCGAATTTGCTTAGGAAATGCCCTTCCTGGAGAAGCTCAGCTGACCACCGTGAATGGCAGATTTTCTCTAGCAAGCTAATTCATCCTCTTATTCTAATAAAGTTAGAAGGCAAAAGTGCTCATCTCCTTTTCTTGGACGAGGGAGCCAGCGTTGTCTGAAGATGCTTCTGTGGTCAGGTGGCCACATGGCTATACGCTGAGGCGCATGGAACTCTGTTGCCTTCACACCAAAGGGGCACCTATTTGTCTACTCGCACTTAAATGCTTTTGAACTGCTCAGTGAGCAGGAACTGGACCAGGGAATGGGAATGCACCCCGTTGTGTAGCATCGATGTCTCAAACCCTAGGCTGCCGGCTTTCCAGCCCACAAGCTGAGCATCTTTAATTGCTAACCCATCACTCCTACCCCTTCTTCTACTAGGTAAAGATAAAGGTTCCCCCGCACATGCGTGCTAGTCGTTTCCGACTCTAGGGGCCGGTGCTCATCTCCGTTTCAAAGCCGAGGACGTCTCCATGGTCATGTGGCCGGCATGACTAGATGCCAAAGGTGCACAGAACGCCGTTCCCTTTCCACCGTAGTGGTCCCTATTTTCCTACTTGCATTTTTACGTGCTTTCGAACTGCTAGGTTGGCAGAAGCTGGGACGAGTAACAGGCGCTCACTCTGCTACGCGGCACTCGGGATTCGACCCGCCAAACTGCCGACCTTCTGATCGGCAAGCTCAGCGTCCTAATCCACTGAGCCACCGCGTCCCTTCTTCTACTACAGACATTTTAATCATTGTTCTTCATTGACTCCAACAGCTAGAAGGGACCTTGGGGGTGGGGGTCTTCTAATCCAACCCCCTCTCCCAAGGCAGGAGACCTTATTGCATTCCTGGCAAACGGTTGTCTAGTATTTTCTGCCTTTCAAATGTCAAGAAACCCAACCCTCACTGCGTCCTGAAGACTGCTTTGAACCACACACACACACCATAGATTTTTCTTCTGCCCTCTTCATCTTCACATTTATATGAAATAAACCAAACAAATAGAGGAAAGGAACAGAGACCCCTGACTTGACTTAGCTTTCCTGATTCTAGCCCCCCCCCTTCCCTTCCCTCCTGGCTGATTGCAACTGTACATTTTCTGTAATTAAGACTCTTCATATAGAGGAGGCCAGGAAGTCATCCTCACGGCCCTAGCAGTAGAAAGGGGAATTAATAACAAACTTTAAATGAGCTTAACTGTAATTAATACAGCTGGTGTGTAAATACCGGCACCCCCTACCAACACAAAACCCAGAGTTGTTTACCTAGCAGGCTCGCGGGGGGAAAGTAATAATCATCTTCCACCTGTATAATTAGACTTTTTAATATCCATAGGTATGAAAGGGCACCCTCACGTGCGCACACAGGCAGGCACGCCGATTCAACAGTTGATCTCACCGGCTTGATTGCTCCGGGAAGGAGCAGAGGAGCCCTACATTTCTCTGCTTTAAACAAAAGCCTGCGGCAAAGCCACAACTTGAAAAGGAGAAGGCACGGCACAAGGGGACGGTGCCTTTGAAGCCGAACGTCTCTGGCTTTATTACGACAAAAGGCGGCATCAAATTCTCTCTCTCTCTCTATTGCAAAGCCTGAAAAAGCCACAAACAGACATTGGAACATGCAGACATTGGGACATGCGATGCCAAAGTGCTGGACAAGATCAGGACCCACAGATGTCCCTTTTAGGCACATTGTCATAACCAAAGTTGTGGAAAAAAATGCAGAAAGGGGGGGATCTTCTCACCAGTGTACTCTTTCAAACTCTCTCTCTCTCTCTCTCTCTCTCTCTCTCTCCTCTCTCTCTCTCTCTCTCTCTCTCTCTCTCTCTCTCTCTCTCTCTTTCTCTCTCTGTCTGTCTCTCTCTCTCTCACACACACACACACACACAGACACACAAACACACACACACACACAGAGAGAGAGAGAGAGAGAGAGACTCACACTCACACACACACATTCAGCATTGTTTTCATTCACTCAGTTGAGACTAACCTCAGGTCCTTCTCTTTTCAACACTAAAATATTAGCCTGGCAATGCTTTTATATTCCTGCCGAGCCACAACGTTATGTCCTTCTGTTCCCTTGCACAGAATTTCATCTCGTTTGCTTGACAAAAATCTCTTTGCGATTAATTAGAAGAGGAATTTGGCCATGGAAGGAGGGTCTTCAAGTATCTGAAGGGGCTGCCACTGAAAAGAGGGGGTCGTCCTGAGAGAAGGACAGGAAGTAACGGGGAGAAGATCATTAGTGATCCAACCAAGAACTAAGGAGTTTAGTTTGAACTAACTAAATTTCCTGACAGTGAGAACAATTAACCAGTGGAACGGCTTGCCTCCAGAAGTTGTGGGTGCTCCATCACTGGAGGCTTTTAAGAAGAGACTGGACAGCCACTTGTCTGAAACGGTATAGGGCAGGGGTAGGCAACCTCGGCTCTTTTATGACTCATGGACTTCAACTCCCAGAATTCCTGAGCCAGCTTGGCTGGCTCAGGAATTCTGGGAGTTGAAGTCCATGAGTCATAAAAGAGCCGAGGTTGCCTACCCCTGGTATAGGGTCTCCTGCTTGAGCAAGGGGTTGGACTAGAAGGCCTCCAAGGTCCCTTCCAACCCTATTATTCTATGTTCTATCTATGCAAAATGAAAATTGATATAACCTGTCTGACCAAATATTAATCTTCAAAGCATACCTTAAATAATGAATTCTAGATTATCCAAACTGGACCACTTGACCAAACCTGATTCAGAAACCAAGTATCGTCAGGATCAGTTAGACCTGGGGTAGAAAAACATCCGGGAAATGACAATTAATTGCTTCCTTTTTGGAATTTTCATTAATATGGGTCTCGCTTTTTTTTCCTCCATGGCTCCATTAGTGTAACAGTGGCCATTCCGATTGACTGATTGATTTCCCACCTTTGTTACTTTTAAAAATAACCCAAGGCCGCAAACATGCCTAATAGGCAGGTGGACTAACAGAATAACAGAGTTGAAAGGGACCTTGGAGTTCTTCTAGTCCAGAGGTCCCCAACTTTTTGGGCACCAGGGACCGGTTCCGTGGACAGATGTGTTTCTGTGGACTGGAGGGTGTGTGGTTTTATGTGCTGCCTGCATCCCGCAGATGGGGCTTTGCTTGTTTGTGCGGACCGGTTGCTGGCATGCTACGGCCCGGTACTGGTCCACAGGCTGGGGGTTGGGGACCCCTGTTCTAGTCCAACCCTCTATACCAGGGGTAGGCAACCTTGGCTCTTTTATGACTCGTGGACTTCAACTCCCAGAATTCCTGAGCCAGCCATGCTGAGGGGAAAGGGAGAGGTTTCCAAGCTGAGCCATGCTGGCTCAGGAATTCTGGGAGTTGAAGACCACGAGTCATAAAAGAGCCAAGGTTGCCTACCCCTGGCCTAGGCCTAGGCCACTTTATGACTTGTGGACTTCAACTCCCAGAATTCCTGAGCCAGTCACACTGAGGGAAAAGGGAGAGGTTTCCAAGCTGAGCCATGGCTGGCTCAGGAATTCTGGGAGTTGAAGTCCATGAGTCATAAAGGAGCCAAGGTTGCCTACCCCTGCCCCATACCATTC